>NC_054062.1:50954120-51112714 GCF_017639655.2 Falco naumanni | reverse complement strand
GTCAGAGTTGCTACCTACTTCTCTGCTCACCAAAGCATGTAGGAGACAGAAGGAAGCCTGTGTTATGGAAACCTAAAGCCAAATTTCCCACAAACGACCCAGCAAAGGGATGGAAGATGCAACTTTGGGAGGTCGAGTCTCGATTGCACGGCATGCTCCTCCAGTCACGCAGGCTAATGTTGAGGATGAAATATCGGAAAAATACTTCCCAACATTATGAATATATGAACATCAGGCATTGACCCACACTCCCCTACGGGGGGGGACTGCGCCCAAAACTTCTGCTGTATAATTTTTTTGCCGTCGTTCCCTTAAAGCACAGGCCAGCTGCACACATCAGGTTTACCTGCCGAGGAAGTGTGTTTCCTTCGGCTGGTGCAGGGCGCTTGCTGTTTTGTGAGTCTCTTCAGCACAGCTGAGTACTCTTTCACTTAGATAATTAATTTGAAATTAAATATTAAATATTAATAAATATAGCTCAGGTAATAAATTGCATATACTAATTTAATTAAAAATAGATTATAGCATATTTTACAAATGGGACATTTTTGTAAGGAAATATAATGGACTTGTTATGTTTCTGCTTTATCCTAAGAACGAGCAAGCTTCTTGTGCATTTAGTCCTTATTGTGTCTCATTAAATTTTTAAAACAGCTATTTTAATTGTCAAGTATTTGACAGACTGCTAGAAAAATCTGACACTTAAGTTTCAATTTTACAAAATGCATTTTTAATGAAGACTTTTGCACCCTACTTTATTATCTATAATCATCTTGAAGAAAAAAAAAGGGGGGGAAAGGAGGGGAGGGGGGGGTCAAATACAACAAAATTTCCATATCCAGGCAAAGAATCTAGTTAAATTAAGGGGTTCGTTTGAGATGTCCCAGACAGCACCTGGGCTTTGTTGTGCCAAGCACTGAATACACCTGGGCAGTCTGTTCAGCAAAAAACACGAGTCCTCAAAGTCTTAAGACTTCATTGGGGACCTCCCCATGACGGGGTCAGCAGGTGCCAGTCCTGAAAAAGTTGTAATGAGGGGATGGCTTTAAACAAAAGGAGAGACCAAGTGATGTAATTTTCACAGCAGGACTGAGAGTCGTGGTGAACATGACCTGAAACGCCTTGCCCTTCCCTAGAGCCACGTTTGGTACAAAATGGGTGCAAACGGGATGAACTCTGCGACGTACCCATCGCACACAGCCCCGTGGCACAGTAATGCTGCCCGCTCCTCTGCCTGCCCTGGTGAGAGCATTTTCTGCTCCCTGGAAGAGGACAGGCATGGAAAAAAGCACAGGGAGGTGGAAAGTGCTTTGGAGATGGGTTTACTTCAAGAAGCCAATTTTCCACAGAGGAAAAGTGGACTTTTCCCCTTGCAGCAGCTATTCCCAGGCGCCTGGGAGCAGCACAAATCACACCAAAGATGAGAGAGGGCGGCAAAAGGAGCATCAGGCAGCCAGATACAGCTGTAGGTGGACAGAAATGATAAAGCAAAGTAGCACAATGACTTGACATTCGCGGCTGCACAAAACAAGCGTAATTTACACACCAAGGGGTGGAACTGGCCTTGTAACGGGAAAAGCAATTAGCAGAAGTATGCAGAGGGAGGCGGAGGTTCGCTTTATATTACAGCCTTACTGTCACTCGCCTTCCTTGCTTATATACTGCTTCTGGCAAGGCTGACCTGATGAAAAAGGGATGTGCTGACAGTGTTTTGTGAGCTGGGGTGCTTAAAGTTGAGGCATTGAGTTTTCTTTATTCATTTTCTTTTGCGTGGCTGGCTTTGCCATTAACTGTTTCAGGTTAGTGCATCTACAACCAGATGCTTCTGAACTGTTAAAAGCAGCCACAGACTGGTTAGTGTGGGAGGGGGTGGGGGTTGAGGGGGCGGTTTCCCCCTGAATAGAGGAATATCTACTGAATCAATTCTCTCTCTGGGAAACCTAGCTCTACCTGTCATCCTTAGCAGTACAAAACCAATGTGCCTTTTATTTTTATTTTTCATAAGGAAATGCCTCCACACAAGCAGGAGTTTGCATGCTCTTTTTTCCCAGTTTATAAAACTGAATGGACTTTAACAAGGCTATGAGCAGCTGAGGGAAAATGTGCATAACTGTAGCGACAACATACTTTTGGAGGGAAAGGGTTTGCACATCACACCTCCACCAAGGGAAATGTAATTGATTCACTAACAAGTTAAATGGCTTTTATGTACCTATTCCACATGTTAAATACCTGGCAACCCACAAGGACAATTCTCCTCCTTAAGGCAGGGAGAGTCACACCCTAAAGACAGGCACAAACACACCTACAAATATTTTATGTTGTCTTAATGTGAAATACTTGTTGTTCCAAGTTAACCACAGGCCACTAATATCAACAGAGAACACGCTGCCCCTCTTGCTGGTCTCTCTGACGGCGTGGCCCCATCCTCTCGTTCCTTCTTTCCCTCCCTTCACCTCTCCTTTTCTCCTTTACCTGTGCCCTGCAGCACTGAGATCCTTGCTCCTGAAATGTTACCGGTGTTTGAACTTCATAGATCAAAACCAGGTCAAAGATTTCTACTTACATAGAAAGCTTGGTAGAGAAGGTGTCATGTCACACCACTGACATAATGACAAAAACCTCTCCTTACTATTCGGTATCGAGATAATCATGGTGAAATGCCAAGCTTTATGCACACTTTGCAACAGAAGCTTTTTTCCAGTTTAAAACCTGGTAAAGTTATCCATCATTTGCATTTGCAGCAGTTCAGATTGCCAGTGCTGGAGGACTCCTTCTCTGCAAACTTCTCAGCAGGAACCGAGTCAGCACATTACTGGAAATGTTTTATAGCCCTTCTGCACATAGAGACGGTGGCATTCAAAAGGCAAATCCCAGAAATGGCCAGCGATGGAGGGAGAGATTTATAAGTGTTGTATGGTCATTGGAAAGGCTAGGGATTTCATCTCTTATCTCTGAGTTTCCACTCTGAGGGGTTTCTAAGGCAAGTGGTTGTGCCCAGAATCTACCAACCTGCCTTTAAAATGCACAAAAGAAAATAAGTTTACTGATAAATTTCCACTGACTTAATTATACTGTAATCCAGGTGATTGGAAACAGTTCATTGCAATGCAGCAAAGGGTGAGAAAGGAAAGGACCTCTGTCCTGACATTTCTGTCTCTTCTTTACCATAAGATGCTTCTGTGAAGAAGCACCACCAGATCTCCTCTCCCACGTCCTAGGCACTGCATCTACAGCCTAACATTCAACTTCCACTGTTCCATGAAAAGACTTTTCTTAGTCTTATTGTCAGACTTCTTTTGATTACACTTGCATCATGTTTGCCCTTGCTACTAGTCTCCAAATAAAACAAGAGGTAGAGATGACCTGAAGCATCTTCTGAAACTCAGTGTACAGCGGTCAGACACCTCAGGAAGTCAAGGAAAGCAAACACCTAAAGCTGTTTGCAATACCTTGCTTTTCCTAAGAATCGCTATTTTCAAGAGCCCTTCATACTTATAAGCATCTGTAAACATTTGCACCTTGTAACCAACCCCCTCAAAAATGGATTCACCACTCTGTACATGATTTCTACCTCTAACCATGCATTTTGCTTAAGCCCTGGTCACATGCCAGCACCCATCTGTGTAAATATGCAATTTTTCTAGCTGAATTGCACATCCACAGCCACGACTCAACCACAGAAAGATCATGTAAATAATGGAAGCTGACAGCATAAGTAATTTTTTTCATGTATCAGACGCCATGGTTGACTGCTGAACTGTGAGATCGGCTGTTCTTAGACTGTGCTAAGTTCTCCCCTTTCACCCCTGAAGATTCGAGACTAAAGGATGAATCTTGAATCACATGCTTCAAATGTTTTTCTTATCACACAGCTCCGTCAACACTTGTTCACGTCCTACGACCTTTTCCTACAGTGAGCTGCATCTTTCTTCTACCTTTCAAGGCCACTTATTAAAACAGTAGCTGGTATAACTGGAAACACATGAAGTGACCGTCACAAACCACGTGCCTCCCCAGTGTATTAATGGAGGGGACAGTTAAGAATTCACTAAGCCCTGAAAGAACATGTTAAGGAGAGCTAAGCTAGCGGTATGGAGCTTTTAGTATTTCTGTTTTCTGATGTTCTCATTAAGTCACGAGATCCGTCTTGCAAATATGAGAAATTAAACATGGAGAGTCCAAATGCAGGGAGGAACAGAAGGCTGAAAAGAAAGTGCCAGGTCTATAACACAATGGCCTGTGTAATTGGTTCTTTTGAAGTTTCTAATCACTTTTGGTAAGATCAAGTGGAAGTGACAAGTGAGGCTATCGGAACAGTGACTCCGTACAATGGTGGCACATGGGACTCGAACCAGGTTGTGTGGTTATCGTTAATTGTTTGGGGGCTTCCTTTAAGCACAAAACATATCCGAAGAGTTACTATTTAAAAAAAATCCTCGCGGCATAAATTATGTGGTCAGTATTTCAGATCCCATACAAATCATTTGCCTGTGAAAATGTTATCAAAATATGAGCAATCCCTTTCAAATATATTTTAAACAATGTTAATGTATTTTCACATGTCATCAGTTGACAGCTCCACCATCGCCACTCGTCAGCCACCAGGGAAATTTACATGCATTTGAATTCACCCTGCCAAGCACAGGCAGCCCAGACTGACAGCCCATTTAACTAGGTGATAAGTTAATCTGTACAACATTTGATAGATTTCTGTCTTTTACCTAAGCCATAGTTTGTGAAAATGATTCAGCGACAGGATTTGCAAACTGGTCGTGTCTCTGTGTTCGGTCTCAGTGGGAGGCATTATATTTCTTCATGTATAATGCTGATCTCCACCCAAGCCAGCCACATCAAGCTGAACTAAATATCGTCCCAAAACCACCAGGACTCGCAGTTTCTGGCCTTTTCCTTCCACAAATGCAACTTTTCAGCTAAAGCTCAGGTTCATTACAGAATCGGAGATGATTTTACAGGGATGTCAAATGATCTTTATCTACCACTTCTTCACCCCTGCCTGCTCCTGTCCTCTCATGACAACTGCCCTGTCTTCTGGGGTCCTCATGCAGCATGGCACATGCATCAGCTCGTATTCGAACCTGGGCCAGGTGCACCCTGTCACATGGGCTGACGCAACATGATGTGGTCATTGCACATCACAACATTTCAAACTCAAGCAGAAGATAATGTTTGCCAAAAGTCACCCGCAGACCTCCAAATACACACAACCCTCTGATGCTCCCAGTAACATAAATTATCTTTAAGCAACCAGACATCACAAGGTTTTAAACACATCCTTTGCATTGCCAGAATTTTTCATTAAAAAGTCCCCTACCTCCAACAACAATTTATGCTTCCTTGCAGTAACTATGATTACTGAAATATCTGTGATATTCATTTGCAAGACCATCTAAACAGGGGTCCCAAGGCTTCTGATGGGGTTGTATATTTAACCACAACAAAATGCAGAGGGCATTTTGATGTTTGGAAATGCCCAGAAGGAGATTTCTATTTACTTTCCCTTACACAGTACATTACCAAAGCCAGGAGCCTCAGTAGTCAGCAAGCCATTATTTATTTATTCAAAACATCTTTCATTTCCTGAGATGCAGTATGTTATTTACAGGGCACATACTGTTGTTACATAAAGTAAATTTCAACAGGCAGATTAAAATCGGGATACTTCACCCATAACGATATATTCTGATAATGACCATTTTTAAAGAGTTGCTAAACTGTAAGCAAGTATCTCACTGGTTTCAGTAGCAAATTCTCTGAAAGGGTAGTCAGGGCAACGGAGATGCTACCATAGACAGACAGAGTTTGGCAAATTAAATTTCATGTATAGAGCCTCTATGCCAGAATTGCTGAAGATGGAGAGCTAGAAAAAGCTTCAGAAACAGAAGAGATTAATATGTGCTGAGCCATTTGTTCAGATGCAATTTCAAATAAAAGTAACACATTTGCAGCATTTGGAAAGGATTGTTTTCTCATCAAGGCAGAGGCGCAGGCCTAAAATATTAATTAAATAGAACTCAAGTCTATGTAAACCTTGAAAGCAGATGCCAAGAAACTAAATATATTGAACCTAAAGGTAGGCTAAAGTGGAAATACCCATGGGCAAGTTCCAGTGCAGAAATGTAGGTCAGGAGCCTACTTCTCAAAATGCATCACCCGTAACGCTCCCTATTTGACGTATGGAATATTAGTTTAAGAGTCGGTGGGATTTTATGCATTTTTTATGCATATAAAACTTTGATGTGAGCAACCAAACTTTATCCCCTTCCACAGTATTGTCACAAGTCCTTCCTGATCTTTGAAGATGATATATAAAGGCAGATCTGATAAAATACCTCTAGAAATTCTAATAATTGCCTGAAGAGTTAGCAGATTCGTCAGTTTATCTCAGGACAAATACATTATGGATGTTGAACTGTCATCACACTTGCCAAAAATTACATTTTCATCTGCTCTTGTGCTACACACCTGTAGTTTGCACACAGGGCAGAAGGTAGACATCAGAACAACCTGCAAATTCATGTAGTACAACAGCAAAAAAAAATATCTAACACAGGTGTGGCAGTCGTTGTGGTAAATTTAGAAAATTCTCCATGTACAGAGGCCCCTCAAAATCACATTTCTGTGAGCACTGTGAGCAAGGCTGGGCAGAGGGAGGTCTGGAGCTGTGGGAACACCCTCACCGTACACCAGGAGAGACAAATGTCTTCAACTTCTCTTTACTGGAATTTTAGAAGCAGATGGCAGGAAAGGGGAACCTACATCATTATTGTTATTACTACTACTAGCAGTACTTCCACTCTAGGAGCTGTAAGCAAGCCCTGGGCTGCTCTAAAATAGTCACACTGAAGTCTGTGCAGCACCCTAAGAGCAGTGTGTGGGTCCACCAGGTAGTTACTGGTGTTACTGGCCTGAAACCCTGTAAATCTGACCCTTCCTAGACTGCAAAGAGTGGTGGTGGGCCACCCAAATCATATGCCTGAACCTTAGCTTCTCCCTCTCAAACTAGAGGCAGGAGTCCTTGTCTCCTTCTACTTCTGTGTCTTTCAGCTCTGAAGGTTCATATAGACGTGCAAGACCGAGTACAAGGGGACCCAGGCGCTGCTTTAAAAAAAAAAAAATGGAATGAAAAGCAATGGTATTAAGAGTATGAAAAGCCAAGAGGAGAGCTAATAACAAGATAGGAGGTGGTGTGGCGGGTAATGAGGTGCCTACAGTGGAGGGAATAGGAGCAGGGGCCGGGCAGAAAGAGTTTCTGCCGGGAGCAGGGCTCAGCGCCTGGGAGGGAGGCAGAGGGTGCAGTGCAGCTAGGGCCGAGGGCTAGGGGCGATGGGGAGGTGCTGGCTTAATTCTGAGCTGCTTTTCAGGGGTTAGGATTCACTGGGATGTTTCATTAACATTTCTTTGTCCTGGGAAAACTCTTGGCACTGGCTGCACATACCATTAACGGCACAAATAGCAGCAGGACCGGTGGTGCTGAGCTGCTCCCCCATTCACTCCCAGGGAGACTTCAGACAATAGAGTCAGCTGAGGACAAAGCAGAGCGCCATCCTTCCGACCCACTAGCACCGTAGGCTGCCCCTTGCCTTTTACCCTTCACCGTATGTGACACAGGGTGAGAAATTAAAATCACAGCCCCTCAAAGAAACCTGCAGAACACTTTATTCATCATGAGGTTTTATTACTGCCGATCAAGAATTAAGATTTTTGCTAGTTCGCATTTAACAAATTATTTAAGATAACAATCAATCTATCAGCTTTTTAGTCCCACAGTATGTGCCTGTACTGGAGACTGTATGGGCATAGTCCATGTTTTCTGCATCCATCATACCATTCTGAAGCACAGATTTGTCTATTCTGCAGCAAACACCGCAACGTTAAACTCCGTAATCGTAATCTCCTGGCCATGGGACCAGACTTTCCCCTTCTGTGTTGACCAGGGGTCAACACTGATGTGCAGCACTTCATCCAAATGGTTTGGCAGCAATTACTGCAGGAAAAGAAAATATCCCACTCTGCAGGATTTGTAGCCAGGACAGAAAAAAATTTCATGTTTGTGTGAAAAACATCAAGGCTGTTTTTAAATAATTAAGAATTCACTTCTCTCAGTTCTTGAAAGAAAGCAAAATAGTTTCCAAATCCTTTCTTGTCTGTCTAAACCTATTAAAAGCAACCACAATGTAAATCTAACATGCATATATGCACACTCAATTGATATTTAGAATATTTTTCGAATTAATATCTTGGAATTATTACCAGAGAAAAATAAGGAAAGAGAGACAGACAGGCAGGCAGGCAGGAAACCTCCTCTTTCCCACCAAACAAAACTCTGTAAATCAAGCAGCTTGCTTCTGAAAGCCAGAGAATAGGTGCAGTGTGCTCAGGCATGGATACCAAGGGCTGGCTGCCCCCTGAATGGTAACTACGCGCAAGCACTCCGGGTCCCTCTCCCATATGGTACGGCAGCCCCCAGCCAGCGCAGGTAGCAGAAGGGGACACAAAGAATACAGCCTGACTTTAAAGCACATGAAGCATGGAAGGGTCGAACCATGCCTCATCTGCTCCCATAGCAAACCATACAAAACCAGAAGCACTGGCATCTGCAATCCAGAACATCATTTGGCACAGTGTAAAATTTTAAAGTAATTTTCAAATTCCCCACCTCCCCCCCCCCCCCCCTCCCCGCGCCACATGGTGATTTTTGTCCTTCCGAGAGCCAAAGGCAAATACAGGCATGCTCAACATACAACATACATTGTCAAAGGGAGAGGTTTCCTAGCAACAATACCAATATGAATGGAGCCGAAGTTTCCTTTCCAATCCCTTATGTGACATTAGAGCAATTTGTAACACACAGGGAACAGAAAAGAAGTATCTAAGAAATTTGGCTATGCCTTAGCCAAATAGATAAGCAAAGCAGTTTGTCAAGTTTTGCTAGCACCACAATTAGCAAGTGCTTTTACGTGTAAGGTACAGGCAGAAAGGAAAGAAATCAGAAAGCCTGGAGTCTATTCCCCACCCTCTCTCACAGCGCCATGTGCTGCCTCACTCGCTCCCCCCTGGGTCAGCACACCCTGGCCCAAACCCAAGGCACAGGGGCAAGGACGCTGTCCCCAGCGGGGAGAGCAGCCATCACCTCTGCCACCGCGCTGCACTTCTTCTCAAATCACCATAAAAACCCTCAGCTTTAACCAGATTAAGCTTCAGGCAATTGCCTTTCATCCAAGCCCGGCAAGATATTTGGTATGCCTTAGCAATGCGGAGCAAAACACACAGTTCAGTGCCACCCCAGTGCAAGCCATGCACCGTGCTCTTTCCTATACAGCACGCAAGCCCAAAATGGGAAGTTGTTGGAAACAAGAAAAACCCATCAGAGCAAGAGACCAGCTCCACTGGCATCTGTGGTCCCATCGCTAACACCCTGCAAATGAGGCCGACAGAGGAAAACCAGTACCAGCCCCTGCGTGCTTCCTCCCAGCAGCCACTCCATCAGGGTGGCTTCACCTTCCTCCCTTCCCGCACAAACGGATCCACACCACAAGACAATGTGGCAAGCCATTGGTTTCCATCTTATTGATCCATTTCCACCTTATTATTTCTATCTTATTATTTCCATCTTATTGAGAAGGCGTTAAACTCCACTTCTCTTTTTCTTTTTTAGTTTTTTTCTTCCCTTCCAATCAGCCTCCCCAGAAAGACAAAGATGGTCATCTCCAGAAAAGGTCTTGTAATGGAAATGCCCCCCAGGCTCTGTTTTTAATCAGTGGTCCATGATAGGTTCCTAAATTAAACCTCCTCTCTGACAAACCAGGAGCCAAAGTGCTTAACTCAGAGACCTGTTTTAAATGCCTAAAGTTATAGGGTTTGAACACTGCACATTATGCCCAACAAAGGAACAATGACCCCTTTTATCTATAGTAGGCCCAAGTTTCCCATATCCCAAATCTAATTGTGTGATGCCAACTATAACTCAAGGAAGGAACACCCTGCATTTGTCATATCTAGAAACAGCTTTTGGAGTTTGCAGCTTATTGTGAGCTACCGGAGCTGCAGGATGCTTATTTACAGGGCACCGTGCAAGACATCTGTTCGGTCTGGCTTTTTAACTAAAAGGGGATTTATCTTTGGCAAATCAGTTTTGTGGGTCAGGAACTGGTTTCATTACAGTCCAAGTGTTTGGCCAACGCTATCATTTAGTTTGATTTTTGTACCTTCTCCCAAGCACTCTGCAACAAAGAAGCCACGATCAATCATCCAAGGAGATGCCCCTCTAGAAGTGATTAAATAAAATTAAAACAGTTATCTGAGCAGCGCTGATGCTTTTGACAGATGAGTTTTGAAATGCTTTCTACAAATTTAGCAGGGAGTAAGAAATTATCAGAAATATTGCAGGGCTGAGACCTGGCCAAATGCATCCTGCTCTTGGCAGGGTAGGTCGCTACTGAGAACGCCACCCTTCGCTGTATATCACCAGGACACAGCAGGGCAGGCCAGCTGGGCCCAGCACAAGAGAAGACCACAATAAAAATGCTGCTAAACCAGATGGAAATCTTGAAAAAGAGTCAGAAATCAATCTGGAGGATTTGCGTTTTATCTTTTCCATGCAAGATATGGCCATATTCCTCTCTGTGCCCATTTTCTGCACACATCTGTGAAGAAAGGGGCAACAGCCCTGCTAAATGACACACCACTGGGCACCAAGTCTTCCTCACCATGGCACATACCAAACCCAGGCAGGTGCGAGCCAATATCACAAGGTGGAGTGTGGCACCAGATTCCCAAAAAAAGGTAATCTTCATGCATCAAGGCATTTATTTATTTGTTTATTTTTAGTGGAAGAAAAAATTCACCTAAATATATTCAAGCAATCTAAACATTTACCGTAATAAAACATTTACATTCATTACCAGGCAAGATATTGCAAACAACTCCGAGTAAGTGAATTTAGCTGAACTTCTGAGCTGTGCAGGCTAATGACTGTGCTGACCAGCTTCAAAACCATATTAAGACTACTGATTATTTACTATAAAATGCCTGCACAGAGGGAGAGACCTAATTGTCTGATGAAGATCCCAACCCCTGTGGGTATCACAGCATACTATACCTGTAAGAGTCAGGGCTCATTAGCCTAATCACAAAGAATAATACTGGAAGCAGAGCTCTGCAAATCTACTGATATTTTTACTTCCTATCAGTTTCACAGAAACATCCTTTTTATGCGGTTTGGTGGGGTTCTTTTTATTGCCATTTCTCGCTGGCAACAGATAGCCTTCTCCCCCCCATCCTCACAGCAGACACCAGCAAACCCAGGCTCCGCGGGGCCACAAATGTTCAACATCTCCTATGGTACCCGATTAATCATAGCCATCCTCTCACCACGCATGGAGCCACGCAGCCTGCTGAAACCAGAGCAGATGAGGGTGGTCAGCAGATGTGTGGGTGGTGGGGCTAGAGAGTGATCTTTTACTCTGCATTAATCTTGCGCGTGTAGGCACTGATGCAGCAGGGATTTTTCAGTCCCTGTAATACGTGTCACTGATGAGAAGCTTCCCCCTTATGCTGCTTTGGAATACAGACACAAATTCATTCAGTCTGAATCCCTGTGACTTGCTATTACTTTATGAGTTTCAAGTGCAGATGCACCCAGGATGGGATACATACCTGCATGCCTAATTTCCTTGCCACCTCTGTATGCTGTCCCCTTTCCCCTCTTTCTCAGCCCTGTTCCCTCTCCTCCATAAGGCAATATTGAACAAGGGTGGCAATGACCTTTCATAGGAAGAAATATTGCAAGGCTTGTCTAATCAGGCTGGTTATCCATATCTGTGTAGAAAACATCATAAGATTGCATTTTGCATCCTTTCCCTCCACTGATTCGTACCTTGTAAATAAGAAAAATGCCTATTTGTTCATCAAAATCATTTAACTGCCAGTGAAAGGTCTCATCCTTACAGCAGATTTTAATCTTGCTTCATCCAGTCTTGCTTTATAAATTGGTCAAAAAGTGAAGGCTTAGTTTTAAATGGTGCAAATGATAGACTCCCTTAAGAAACTACAAGTCTTAAAAGATCATGCTGTCAGCAAGTCATTCTTGACAGTCTACCTAAGCTCCTCCTAGTTCTTGATCTTGTCATATTGCTTGCAAGGACAGCTGTTCTTCTGGGCTGATGACTATTTTCTTTGCAACTGCACCTCTCAGGTATTGCCTCATTATTTTCACATCACCTCTCCCCACCGCATTTGGTACTCTCATCTCTCCTAAGTTCAGCCTCATTTTCCAAAATGCTTCTTTATTTGTTAACATTTTTCTGCTTATTAAAACACTATGAGTAAGTACATCCCAGCTCCATGACCTTATACACCTTACACCTCCTTGGTGCTGGGTTGGGTTGGTTTTGGGGTTTGGTTTTCTTTTTTTTTTTTTTTCCTGCCATGTTGCACCACAGCCATTCTGGAACATTCACACAGCATCCTGGCCTTGAACACTTTCCTAGCTGTTTTCTGAAAAGCGCGTAGCTGAACCCATCCAAGCTTCAGGCTCAGCTTCTTCTACCCAATTTTTCTTAACTTGCTCACTTGGACTATTTACATTTGCCATTCATTTCTTTTTTAATATACAAACCCCACGAAGTCTGTAAGAAGATTCCTAGCTCCAGTGCTAAGAAAGCCCATCAAACTGGAATGAGCCACTCCACATTCTCCCTTTCCCACTCAGAATACAGCAAGAAGAGTTTAGGTTAGAAATAAACCACAAGAAAAGGGCACCCGGTCCCTGGGAGGATGCGCTTCTACGCTCCGTTAGCTCCAAGTCCAAAACTGCACACACAGCTCTGACCTGCCAGCACACACTGCAGGCCTGTTCAGGTTCCTCACCTCAAAAGAAGGCTCTGGATTTCATCATCTGATTTGGCCAGCTTCAAAGGTTTCTCACCAACCTTTTGCCCTATCCCAAAATCCTGAAGAATGTGAATGAGGCAAGGGTCCCACAAGGCATGCACATACCCACCAAGGGGCCTCTGAGCCCACCCGAGCCTCTTACTACCCACACCACATTCAGCTCGTGGGAACAGGGGTGATGTCTTCATTGCCCAAAGTAAGGCCACAGCTGGCAAAGTATTTTAAAAAAAGCGTCTAAAACAGACCACCTTAAAATTAGGTACTTGGCTTTCACCACAGTAAATTAATTTTACACAGAGCCCAAATGCATGTTATGAATGAGAAGTGTCCAAAGGCTTGAAAATTAGTAAACATGGATCAAGAAATCTTGGAATACGCATTGCACATTACAAGACTAAGGAACATACCTGGCCTGCTTTCAGGGCAACATTTTGTGAGTTGTTGGTTTGGGGTTTTTTTCCCCCCACAGCTCTCTAGAATTCACGGTATAGGGATGCATGAAGCATCTATTCTCCAAGCCACAAAGAGGACACGTGAATGGATGCAGATGGCATAAAAACTCAATTCCGATCCTTTTAATAATAGTTGAGGATTCCCATCAGCTTAGCGAGATCCCTTTGGACTGAGGTCAGAGTCTGAAAACCAATAAATGATCAATATAATGGCTCTACAAAGAAACCATTTCCTCAGCTCTTTCCCCAGAATTTCTTTGGGATTATGGGAGATGCAATTACAGTATGCGTGCCTATCGGTTGGCAGCAATCTGCCTGGCTCAGGCAGGGTACCGGGACACTGACGGAGCAAAAGGACCCAGGACCTGCCTTGGGCACATGTGGCTGCTTCACAGCTTGTGCAGGGAGAGCAGATCCCTGGACGTGAGGTGGCTCCTCAGTGAGAGCCCAGCGCTAGCCCATCCTCCCAGCCTGGGGGAGCTCAGCTCAGAGCCTCATTTTCTGGCAGATCTACTGTAAATGTCCTCGATTATGGGTCCTGCTATTTCTCAAGTACTCATGCCCCAGCACCGTTAGGCGTTCAAGGCAAGGGGGAGAGCCGATGTGCAATTCATATTGAATCTGGTGCTGTCGTCTCTCTCAGGGCACACGTATGTACACATGCCAGGACTGCAAGGGCAGGCTGTTAACCCAGCCCTCAGAGATGTGAGGAATATTTCGTGTTATATCCTTTGAGCAGAAGGGGGACTGCATAAATGCTTTTTTAACTCCCAGTTAATCCACAGCAATGCTGCCGGTCCAGTTAAATCCACAAAAACAAAGACGTGTGAAACTGTAAAAACTGAAGTACCTCGGCTGGTGGCAGGGTTGGAAAGGGTTCAGAGAGACCATGTGCTTTTTAAGTTATATGTTTTCTGACCATGCACTCGGTGTTCCCCTGCTAATGGTGCTAGAGGAGGAAGCCAGCCTGACCTCCCTGGAAGCTCTCGTGCAGACCCAGTGTGCTCTCGCCCTTCCACAGAGAGTGGTTTGGCACTGAAAACCTGACGGCCAGTGAGCCAAATGGATCCCTCGCTATGTGCACAGCCACTATTATTTCCTTTGACTTGCTCCAGAGCTTTCCCAGGAGCCCTATACTCTTGCCAAGAACCCATGACATCATTTAGATTATTAATAATTACAATATATTCACAGATGGATGGACAGATGGACACTCATATGACAGAGTTGTGCTTAAAGTCAATACCTCTCCTTTCTCATCCATCCTTCCCACACCCCCAGTTTTCCCATTTGCTTATCTATTCCCTCCCAGGGAGAAAAGGTCAAAGCTGGTAGTAGAATGAGTTAGGATTTTTTTTTTTTCCTCTTAAATAAACAAAAAACACATTACTTAAATGACTCTTCGTTTTTAACTCCATGCTCACATTTGCTTTACTGTGCAGCCCTTACTGAGACTGCGTATTTTTAAGTCCTCAAAGAAAGAAATCTCAAATCTTTGTGATTTATCCTATCACGCCATTTACAGAAGAAAGGTTTGTTGATGACAGCTTTGCAAAGGGAAACGTAGCGCAATAACCACACAGAGCCAGCTCCAACCACCCTCCTCACTGGTCTGAGTTATTTCACAGTGGCCAAAGGTATGCTCAGCCTTTGCAGAGCAAAGAAGCAGAAAGATCCAGCTCTCACTGGGTCGTAAAGAGCCTGGCTCCTACTTTTATGGCATTGAAAAAACACGGGGAGAGGAGGGTTAGAAGAAACAGGGGGTGATGAAGACAAACAGTCATATGGTGATTCAATGTAAGGGTATGTGCTCACCTAGAAAGTTAAGGTCTTTTGTGTCCCACTTCTCAGGGGCCTGCAGGAAAACACTGGTTTTCAGGAGAGCGGTGGTGCAGCATGTGGTTTCACATCTAGCTCAGAGTTTCTTTGCTGGATGTAAGGGAGAAACTAGCACAGTTTAATCTGGAGACTGTCACCTTTGAATATGTAAAAGCGGTTAGTTAACAAAGAACAGAACATCATTAGCTCCAAGAGGACTGAGTCCATCTCATGCTGTAGCATACCCCAAGCTCACACTGGGCAGATACTGGCTCCAGCTCAGAGGACACTGGGACTGAGCTCTTCTCTCCTGAGCACCCAAGGAAACACAGCTCCATTCGTGGCAGGGACAAAGCTGTACGAATTGCCATTGTGCCCACAGGGGTACAAGGGGGATGGGCTGAGCTGAAACAAGCCCCTGCCCCAATAAAGACTCACTCACTAGATGTGTCTTGACAAATCTCAGGTTTAGTATGCACTTCCTTTCTAAGGAATTTACATATTTATTGTTAGAAATTACTTAACATATAGTTACATACAATTTTTTTGCACATTTTTTATGCTGTCTTCTTCTCAGACGCTATTCACACACACAACTCCTCTCCTTAAGGTACAGATTAACATCCATAGTCTATTTACAAAGCATCTCTCCATGGCTTTACCTGTTAAAATTATAGTGTAGGTATCGAAGAAGAGCAGAAAATATAAAGTGTTAATGGAGCCTTTACACAGTTCCATACCAAGACAACACTGGCTGTGCAAATATCTCCAGCCACCTCATTTCTGACCTTAACCCAGTCCTAGGGCACTTTGAAGAAGATACCTCTACACAAATACATAGCAATTGTAGGTACCTTTGGGTATGCATGTGCACCTGTGGGTTGTGGCCAAATATTTGTTCCAAAGCAAGGTTCCCAGCTCCCAAAGTCTGCCCGACAGCAAGTCAAGTCCCACTAGGTCTTGTACTGGCTCCTGTGCTTGCAATGGAGAGCTTCATCTTAGGGAGATGACTAGAGGAAGCAGGCAATGAAGTAGATTACATTTTTGCTCATTAAAGAAAGAAAATTCCTGTAAACCTGCATGAGATTATCATAAAAGAAGTATTTTCTTTCCCTTGACAGCTTTTGTTCAAAAAAAAAAAAAAAAAAATGTCTTGCATACCTCAAAAGCAGACAAATAAACAAACATCCAAGTCACCTTGGGTTTTGGGGTGGCTGTTTTTTGATTCTTTGCCTACTGCTAGGAGCCTTACAATTTTCTCAGAACATGAAAATAAAAATAATATTTTTTATTAAAAAAGGAGACAACTTCAGATTTGACAAAGCTCTTTTTCTTAGTATCGACAAGCAATCATCATCTATCTTACAAATGGGTACTTGCCTCACAGCACATTTGTGCGATCACCGGATTCCTAGTCCTTCGAGAACCAAGATAACAAACGAATCTTCACCAGCTTCAATGATTTCAAAGCTAATCAGAAGATAAAAAGGCTGCCAGGACAGTTGACAATACATTACTAACCAACAACAGATCTTTGCAGGACATTTATGTATTTAAATTCCAAGCGTGGGGAAGCTTGGACACATGTCTGTGAATACAAGGTTGCCAGAGCAAAGCAAAACTAAGCAATAGTGTAGCGTGGATGCCACAAAAGCATTTGGGTGTTCTGCCTGGAACCCCACGGCAGCACAAGGCAGTGCTACTAGGATGGGACTCACATAGCAGCACCACACACTCCAGAGGAGGTCACAGCTGCACCCCTACAGGGGTTTTCCCCAAAGCAGCCCACTCAACACTGATTTCTGCAGGAAGACAAGGCAAATAATAAAGATGGAAAATCCCAGTGACCCCATTCAAGAGCTCCCAGGACTGCCTGGGAAAGAGGAAAGGTCCTAGGACCAACATACTTGCATGACACATCAGAGGAATAATACACGTAGCCCTTCCCATGGTCTGAGTAACCATGGGAGGAGGAAATCATCTTAAAGATGATGAAAAGTAACTTGGATAACATATTGAGAACTTACCTGATTTCATGTGGTACCTTCCTGAGCTGTAACTTGCTTACAGGGATTCTTTTTCCATGCCATCACCTGAGGCCTAAAGTCCCCTGCTTGTTTTTCCACAGGGCACATAGATTTTGAACAAGGATGAAGGTTAAAGTCCTGATGCTTAATCGAGCACAGCTTTCTATCTGTCTTGGAGGTCCTGGATTTCTCTGCATTAAGCTCAAGAGCCGAATTCCCATTAGACTGGCTCTGCAATAGGCAATGTGCTGGATTCCCAACCGTTCTGCTGCTGCCTGTGTTTGAGACCCAGTTTTTGCTGCCAAAAATACCAATTTAGGTATTGCTAAAAGAGCAAGATGGACTATGGTCTGACTAGTAAAACCTCTGCAGAATCTGTTGTCCTTTCTTGTGCCATGCTCAGGACCCATCACAGCAATGGGTCAACAGACTGATCAGGGATGCTGATGGCAAATGTAAATGCTCCTTCGAGCTTTTACCAGGAAAACTCTTAAACCTACCAAGAGCTCACTCTTCAAAAGAGTTGGTTCTCCAAAGCAAAAGCCTACATGTTTGACCTGAAATCTATATATAGATACCAGTCATTGAAAGTAATTACTCAAGTTCCCCTCCAATCAGGGCACTGCAAAAGAAGTTGCCTGTATTCCCCAGCAACACTGTCAGGAGGCTGATGATAATCCTTGCGCATTGGAAGGGGACCCCAGTGAGAGGTGGTTAGGGCATTTGACTGCCTTTGATGAGAGAACAGTTAGTGAAGAAGAGCTACGATAACCTCCTGACTCTAGAAAAATGTTAAAATGTGGCTCAGCAAGAATTTCCGATTATTTTACTTTATTTCCTGACTCTCGAGTTCAAAGCAGCGAAGCTGTTTCAAAGACAGATGAATATATTTAGATTTTGGTGACTGATCACAAGTTTCCCAAAAGCTTACATATTCATCCCAACGGGGAAGAGATCACTGAGGGCAGCCGTAATTGGTCCAGGGGCATTTTGATTATCTGCAGATTACCTGTGTCTCGATGCAAGGAAATATCTGTCAATTTGCTCAGTGGGGCTCAGGAGGAGTTTCAGTGGGAGACCAGATATCATGATGAGCCCTTCTGACAGCGGACCTCCCCCATCATGTCCACTTAAAGCCACTCCAAGGGGCTGTCACAGAGCTTCTCTACCCTGACCAAATCTCAGCTACTGAAAAGAAAATAAATGGCATATGAGCTGTTTATTACCCACCGCAGCAGCCCTGTGGCTCTCCTCACAAGGGTTGGCGCCGAGGACCTGCCAGAAAAGCATCTGGAAAAGCACCACAGCTGCAAGGGAAAAGGGGTTGATGGGCTGGGGGAAAAGCAGCCCTATCCCCCACCTAACTTGCATTTTAGTCTTCGGTCAACTTTGAGACAACAACTGAAGAGTGAGTTCCCATTACAACATACATCATTTTATCAACCTTATTTTTTGTGATATTTTGTAAATTACAATAAATTTGCTTTCTTCTGAATATTCAGATGCTTCAAAAGGTACCCAAAGGATGCAATTAGACCCTAGGGAAATACGCTATTATGTGCGCATATCATGTTTTGCATAGGCTTTCCAGCGTCTACATAATTTATGTTTTTCTGCATAATTTCCCCTTTTTATGTTTCCTATGTGTTTGTGAGATAATGCAGAAGTCAGTTCTCTACCACCAAAAATACAGAAAGAACTTAAGTCTGTATTCTTACTTCACCCAATCTGCTTTACTTCCCACAAAACCCTTGGAAAAGCCCCTGGAGAAATCCTTTCATATGCACCAAACATCAATGCCTGAGGAAAAACCCAGAAGGTCGAGGCAGCTCTCTGAAAGGAACCAGAACCTTGTCCACTCCCGTATTCATCTGGGCATTCAGAGGGGCCTCTGATGGATAACGTTGAAATGGTAAAGCTTTTAAACTGTTTATAATCTTCAATTCGCTTTTGAAACATACAAAAATAATTCTCCACGACTTTCAAGTTGCTTTTTAGCTTTCCATGCCAGTCATTTGCATCCAAGCTTGCTTTTAATTTAAAAAAAAAAAAAAAAAAAAAAAAAAAAAGAAGATAGGAATAATAAAAGAGAGGAGAGTTTTTGGTCAGGATGTAGTTAAAGTTGATGCCTACTCTTCCTTTTTCACTCTTGGCTGAAGATTTTTATTTATGGATTTTCAATTTATTTAAAAACAAAAGCAGTAAAACAGGAAATAAGAAATAAGGGAAAAAGGAAAAAAAAAAAAAAAAAGGGGGAATAAAAGTAGAGGGCAAGACTTTGTGCAGGTGATCCCACAGCCCAGTAGCCCCAGGCAAGCCTGGCCACAGACTGACACACACACCCCAAGTACCTAAACATGGTTATTCCTCTTCCCCAGGATGCAACAAATGACTTGAGGGATGGATGAAAATACTTAATGTCTTTGGTGGGATTTTTTTCTGCTCTCTCTCAGGTACCACCCAGGGACTCATCTTCCCCAGGTGGTGATGGACAAGAAACAGGGACCTTTCCTTCTCTGCCCAGCCCCAGACTCACTGCACCCCACACACACGATGACTGCTCCATGTGTCCCAAATCCTGGAATCGCCAAGAGCATAAGAAAGTTTCCATAAAAGTAAGTTAAAAAAAAGACAACAACAAAAACAAATCCACTAACAAAACTATCTGCCCCTCATCTTTGCACTCATATTTACAAGTGCTCAGAAGAGTGAGCCCTTCAGACTCAAAACCAACAACTGTAAAATACAGAAACACATAATTTGCCCATTTGCCTCCAAAAAAACCCAACCCAGCCTACTAAAATAACCACTCCCAAACACAGTCCCTGCAAGTGAACTTGGGAGGGGAAAAACCCCCACCCAAACCCACGTGCTTCTCTTTGTACCTTACCCAGAATATTAGGGGGTAATCAACTTATTTAAAACTCACTCCTGAGTCCATGTAAAATCAGTCATAGACCAGCAAAAAGACATTATGAGTATGTTTTCTTCTCCACAAACCATGACAGCCTTCAAATTGCTAACAAAAAAATGTCTCATGCTAATAAAAAGCAAAAAATATTTATGTTGTGAAACCCACAGCGTGTAACAGCAGGAATAAAATAATCTGGTAAAATTTAAAGAATAAGATTCTTTGTAGAATACATAAGAGAACACCTGCTGCTTTCCTTATTTTTTATTTATTATAATTAATATGTTCAAACTAAGCAGTATGCAGATGTATGAAAACAAACAGCTGAAAAGAAAATGAATACTTTTCATTAAAAGCTTCATCTGAAGTTGAGAAAAATGTATGATTAATTAATCACAACAGAATCTGCTTATTTAAAAGCCTATTGACACATGTTTTGAAATCATTTGTGTAATTCAAGATAACTAGCAGCAAGGACCACACGCACCCAGGCGCTTTCCCCATGCATGGGATGCTCTCCCAGAGCCACCAGTCCCCGCGAGCAGGAGCCAGAACAGATAGATGATCGCTGTTTGGTGGAACACAGCTTATGCTAAAATTAAAAGTACAGGAGACCAGGAAAATGCCTTCCAGAGGAGTTCACTGTGCTTCAGCACCTCTTTCCTCATTAATGAAACACAGTGCAAGCCCGCCCATCCCCTCCCCCTTGCCTATGACTAAGCACTCAGGGTAGCACACAGGCTCTCACACCTCCCAGCAAACACACATACGTAGCCAGAGATTGAGATTGTTTCCATACAACCAACTTGTACTGATAATCAATTTCCTAATGAGATGAAGGTGGACTTGGAAAAAGCTGAAGGTTTAGACAAGGTAAAAGTCACTGAAGAGAAACGCCTTTATTCTAACGCAAACTAAACACACTAGGTCAAGCCTGGCTTTGGCGTGGTTACATGGAAGGCGAGGAAGGTGACACAGTTAAAAAGAAATTTCCTGAGGAAGAAAATTACAGGTAGGAGGTACAATAATGGGGGTGAAAGTGGGGTTTGGGAGTGGGCTCGCAGACCCACGCTCATGGTGTGCCCTTGGGCCCTGCTTTTACACACTCACCAAGCATTTTCCAAGCTATGAGCAGAGCAATATTTTAAGATGCACCTCTTCACACACCATGTAAGAAGTCCCTTACTTCTCACCCCAGTATCTCAGCAGAGCAGAGAGCTGTTTATACTAAAACTGTTTGTCCTCACCTTTCTGCCTCTGTAGCATGTGGAACCTGTTCATGAAAGCATCAATCCCCTCCTGTGCCTGATATTGCTCTAATCTAGAAACACAATGAGGTTCATGTCATAGATTCGTACCTTTGAGGTTATCAGCTCCAACTGTTAACCTAACATTGCCAAGTCCACCACTAAACCACGTCCCTAAGCGCCACATCTACATGTCTTTGAGGCTTGGTGACTCAACCACCTCTCTGGGCAGCCTGTGCCAGTGCTTGACCACCCTTTTGGTTGAAGACATGTTTCCTACTACCCAGTCTAAACCTCTTCTGGAGCAACTTGAGGGCGTTTCATCTTGTCCTGTTACTTGTTACTTGGGAGAAGAGACCAACCCCACCTCACTACAGCCCCCTTTCAGGGAGCTGTAGAGAGCAATAAGGTCCCCCCTGAGCCTCCTTTTCTCCAGGCTGAACTCCCCAGCTGCTTCTTGCAAGACCTGTTCTCTAGATTCCTCACCAGCTCCTTTGTCCTTCCCTTGACACACTCCAGCACCTCTACATCCCTCCTGTAGCGAGGGGCCAAAAACTGAACACAGTGTTTCAGGTGCCGCCTCACCATGCCCTTCTTGTGGGTGGGCGTCACGTTTGCCAACCTCCAGTCAACTGAGGCCTCCCCAGTCAGCCAGGAGAGCAGATAAATGATGGAGAGTGACTCGGTGAGCGCTGCCGCCAGCTCTCTCGTTGCCGTTGGGTGGATCCCATCCAGCCCCATAGACTTGTGTGTGTCTCAGTGGTGTAGCAGGTCACTGACCATCTCCTCTTGGATTGGATTATGGAGCCTTCATTCTGCTCCCCATCCCAGTCTTCCAGCTCAGGGGGCTGGGTACCTGGAGAACAACTGGGCTTACTATTGAAGACTGAGGCAAAGGCATTAAGTACCTCAGCCTTTTCCTCATCATCATTATGTTTCCCCGCACATCCAATAAAGGAGGCAGATTCTCCTTAGACCTTCCTTTTGTTGCTGATGTTTCTATATTTTTTTTTTCTTGCCTTTTAAGGCAGCAGCCAGATGAAGTTCTAGTTGGGTTTTGGCTCTTCTGGTTCTCTCCCTGCATAATGTCACATCCTTGTAGTCCTCCCGAGTTGCCTGGCCTTTCTTCCAAAGGTCATAAACTCTCACATTTCCTGGTGGAATAGGAAAATTAAAACAAACGCACAAGATCTCTGTAGGATAAACAGCATCTTGCTCTCCACGGACAGAGTAAAGGTGGTTGCTCAGCCACCCAAAGAGCACCCAGGACACCCACCAGCACCCTAAGCGGCGTGGGGTGTTCCATTGGCACCAGGGCTGGGATGATTCCCTCTTGCCAACAGTCCCAGAGCAAACCCGAGCCAATCACCAGCTGACCCTGAAGGTGCGTAAATCGGAATTCATCTTTCACAAGATGGAGCAAGAAATAGGAAGTACAAAGGAGAAGCCAGAATGGATGCACTGCACTTCCACTCCTCCCTTGCCCAAAGCACTTCATTTCTGCTCTTCCTACTGCAACATCAGCATCCAAACCAGACCTCAACTAAATCATTGTTATGAAAGAATATAAACCCCCCTTTACATAAAGCAAAACAAATTTCAAAAAAAAACTCTTCAAAGCAGCAACTGCCACCAAGTTTATTGAATGGAAAATCCCTATGTGAAACAAAAACAACATAAAAAAACACCAAACCAAAACAAACCAAGACCAACAGCAAAAAGCACAGTCAACAGAGACAAAAAAAAAATACAAGAATAACTGAGTCCTTCAAGCTCCCTTGTACTCAAACACCCACTCCTTGGTTATCTGAAATAACTTAATTTTCAGCAGAATTCAGGTCTGACACTTTCCACCATACCCCTTTTCAGCCTCTTCCAGCAGTGCCAGCACTTTCCCTTCTGAGGTGCCCAAGAAACAAGGCAGATAAACAAGATTTTCTCAAAAATTAGGGGGGTGTAAAGCAAGAGAGAAAAGAGGAATGTTTCCACCGACACCAGCCAGGAGAAGCAGAAGACAGACACAGCTCCTGTTGGTCTTCCTCTCATTAACTCCATGTGCCTTTCTTCTGGAGATGGAGCATCCCTCTCCGGCCATCCCCGGGCCAGCCCCACCCTGCTGCATACAGAAGCAGGGCCAAAGCACCTTTGAAGGTCTTGGTAATATTTTTGTAGCACTGGTTTTGGTTTTTTTCAGCATAACTTCACTTCACTTGGTTTCGATTTCTTCTCGTAACTACTGGTGAAGACCATCAGTGTCCAGGAGACCACAGTGACGTATATTTGCCACTTGACATCACAACTCACCACTGAGCTTGAGGTGCACCTTCCTTGCGTGCACGCAGCTGGCCTCTCCCCACTGTAAAAACCTCGTTGCTGAAGTCTCGCACAAACCATTACCAGGTTGTTTCATTTATTATGATCCAAGAAGGCATTATTACATCCCACCATCTGAACTGTGCTCTTAAATAACAGCTTGTACAATAATTAAACCTAGTAGTGAGAACATTGTTAAAATCAATGACCCAGTGCATTGGCAGTTTAAACACATTTTAAGTTAACTCGATTATACCAGCTGCAATTCGGGAGAAGTTAAGTCAGTGTGAATGAGTTAAGTCAGTGGATGAGTGTCCAGCAGCTGCATCTCCGCAGGGCTCAGAGCTTCCCAAGGCAAAACCTTCACCACCTGCATTTCAGTGGGATGTGCCACTTCTCCATCCATCTCCTGTATGACTGCTCACAGGCTGGTACCAAACGTAATTTGAACACACAAAATATTTTTAACACCAACATTCTTAAGAGTAAAATCAAAGGAGCAGCTCCTCTTTCTTTCCCTTCCAACGACAGAAATGCTCTGAGAACCTGAAAAGAAAAGCGGATACACGAGGGTACTGAAGGTTGGAAGGTATCAAAATATTTTTTTCCACAAGCCTTTTTTCCGATATGAATATATTCACACCATTTGTGACTACATTCTGTTCACTTTTGCTTCCTGAAATCATCAATGAGAGGATTTTAGGCACCCCAAGGAGGGACACCTCACTGCCCCACAACTCATCCTGATGCCATGTCCCTGGGGGACCTCAGAAAGTTCAGCTGAATTAAGCAGAAGCAGGAAAACTCAGTGATGCGACGTGTAGTTGGTGGGCTACATAGCCAAAAAAGAGACATGACAGAGCAATACAAAATAACATATGACTTCAAACCAAAACTGCATGGAACTTTCGACAAATGGAAAACTCATTTAAAGTTACTTAGGAACATTTTTTCATAAAAAGTGAAGAAACAAAATTTACAAAAAAAAAAAAAAAAAAAAAAAAAAAAAAAAAACCAAAAAAAACCACACCAAAAAAACCAAAACACAAACCCCAAAAAAACAAGAAAACCCAAAAAACTTAAGTTTTTCATGTAAGAATAAAGGTTGGAGATGCAAAGACCAGTTCTTCCCTACTCTTCTAGCACTGGTTCCTATGCCATTGTGAAATTAAGTCTACATAATGAAAAAAGGCATCTGATACCTTTTTGCGCAGGACTACGTTGGTTTTTTTTTTTAATTATTTTTCTACAAATTGAAAGTATTAAACAAAAAAATAGAGAGCTGTTTTGAATCCAAAATTCGATTGAAACCTAGAAAAATTACTTCTGGACAACTTAAAAATTCTATTTAAGTGAGAAGGTTCATCAAAACTGGCTCTTCTCATGAAAAAAACACTTTAACAGACTGTAGGGTTTCAGTCCAAAAGTGTTTGTCAGAAAATTCCCAGGCCAAAATACTTAACCTTAAAGTACATATAGCTATATGTCAGTATTAAAAACCAATAGCCAAATGATTTAACAGACAGATTTTTTCCCTGATTTTTTTTCTTGATCTGCTTGGCATATAGTAGTCAGAGGGATTTATGATACATGGAGGAATACCTATATATGTTTTATGTAACATACACATAAAAATGTATTTCTTCATTTCAGACGGGTGGTGGAGAGATCCCAAGCAGTTTTGACCTCTGCTATTTACAGAGACCTTTGCTGGCAGAGGCTGTGCTCCCAAGTACAGCAAAGAGATTATTTTCTCACTCAAGTTTTTATTTATAATATTATAAAAATAAATTGACATATTTAAGGGATGTGTCATGTTTTAAAAAGCCCAAACAAGGCACATTTTGGACTTTTTATTTTTAAGGTTTGCTCTTTTAAAAACAATTTCCTGAATAGTTTTCTATGTAGAAAAGTCTATCACAACACTCAGCTTTTATACAACTTCAGTCAGCATCTTCAAAAAGCAAATACATAAACACCCTTATGAGTCTTACTGGAACCAAGAACAATACTGAAATTCCCTTTTATAGCAAAGGGTCATTCAGCATCACTGAAAATTAGACCCAGACAAGAAGGAGCTGAGCAAGTGCAAATTTTTTCAGCAGGTTACTATGTACTGTCCTCATCCTAAGCAGGCACCAGACAAAAAAAAAAAAAAGAAAAAAAAATAGCCGCAACTAGTTCATATGCTTTGTTTAAAAAGGTATCTCATCCAGGTCAAAGGCACAGATTCTGCTGTGCTGGGATACAACAGCTCTTAAAGCACACAACAAATAGTACATTTTGTGTTGAAGAACACCCACATGCCTCTGCAAGGGGAAGGGAGAAATAGAAGAAAGATTTTGGAAATTCAATTTCCAAAGATCACTGGGGTAAATTCCCCACAAACTGACAAGAAAAGCCTTTGCTTAACAATCAGCTGGACCAGGACCATCCTTTTATCTCAAAGGACACTTCCAGTAGTACCTCTTAACTAATGGCATTTAAAGGGAGATGACTATTTTTAAAATATTCATGTAAAAGAGGCCTGTGATCAGGCTGTACTAAACCCCGTGAGTGTAAATGTCTGCTCCACTCCCATCCCTGCCCTTTCTGCTTTGCTCCTGCCTTTAAAAGCCATCGGTGCTGACATTTTCACTTTTCTCCCTGGAAACAAGAGCAGTTGAATAGCTCCGTGTGTCGATGCTGGCACAAATGCAGGAGGCACATGGGGTACAGCAGTGGTTAAGGCTACACCCTGCTGACGACTTCCTAACTCAGGTCTTTAAAAATCATCAGTACGGACACGTTGAAGAGGTAATTTTCATTACAAGTACTCAATGTGTAACGAAGACTTCCAGCCCAAATTGTTCAGACAGCATTGGGACATCGCATAGACACGGTATCTGACATACTCAGAATTACCTTTAAAAATATATATTTTAATTTTTGTTTACACTCCTTTTAAAGTGCAGGTTTCTACAATGAATCTACGGAATGTAGCATCACTGTCCTCTCTGTTCCCTGTTTTTCAGCAATTCTTGACCGAATTTGCTCAGCTTCCACCAACACAATGTTTCCCTCCTCCTTTCCCACCTGCCAGGCACAAAACTCAAGCTGGGACGTGCAAGTCAGGGTGGCTCCTTGTCTGGCTCATCCATCACCACGGGGAACGAGGATCCTGCAGACATCTTCACTGCATATTACCAACACCCAGCACCCCAAGAGAGACCATTTTGATTACGACAGAAAATTGCAGTCTTACACATCTGCTCGTTCAGTAAATTCTCTTCTACATACATAGGGTCATCCGTTGTCGATGACACACCTGATGGAGAGAAGCTCCATGTAGTTGGGTGCATGGGGCTCCATGATGACCATTCTTGTGCTCAAAAAGCCTGCATGGTGCAAAATTACCTTCACTGGCATTACTCCTCACTGGCATTTTAAATTTTAAGAAAATAATAAATCACTAACTAGAGGCAGTTCTAACGAGTGAGTGTATGTGTGGAGGATAAAACAGACTATTGCAATTTATTATTTAGTGCAAAACCAGAAGAAAATTATCACAGGTGGTGATGGCAGATGTGACAGCCCAGGATACTTGGCAAAATATGGAATATATCTGATTACTAATATGGATGCTTCCGTGGTGTGGACGGTTCAACATCTTCCAAGCCATTTCAATAGTAAGGAGTTACATATAATAATTAAAAAATGCAGTTACAGATATTTTTTTAAAATACATAAATCATCATCTATAGCAGCTGCTGTGAGGTATTAACTGGCTAAGCAAAGCTATAAAATTCCTTCAGTAAAACAATGGCAGCAATTAAATGTTTAAAAACTGATCATTGCTGTCAGGTGGATGCATGGCCACATGAAAGACAGCAACCATACATATTGTATCATGGCACAGGGCCAAAGCTATTGTATTTCCAGGCAGTGATTCTAAATTATATTATTACAGTTAATTATTTAATGTTAATTAATTTCCCCCTGCTTCTTCCCCAATATTTTATGGGTTTTGCCTGGTAGAGTTTTAAGGGGAAGGTAGTGGTCCCCTGAGTGGGGAAAAACCCCGCTTTGTCCCTGATGGTGCAGCCAGCCCGGCTGTCCCATTCTCAGTCAAGAAAGAAGATGGTTGGAGATGGGTGTGATGGCTCTGCTAACTCTGTCTCATGACCTGAGGAAACACTGCTGCCGTCTCAGGTTGAAAATTGCCATCATTTTTGCGTAGAGAGAAAGCACACGGCAACGCGCATTTGCAGAGAGATGTTTTGGCACATACTTATCGTTAACATGACTTATAGCTTATTTTCAAACCATGCAAAAATCCCACTGCTTCTTTTCCTCCAAATCCATGAAGGAAAAGAAAGAGGGTTGTTGTGAGTGTGTGATGCAATCGCTGCTTGGAAAACAAGCAGCAAGAAACCTCACAATATCCCCAGCAGCAGGAAAGCCCCAGAGCAGCGGCATCCTTTTTCCCCAGCAAATTCCACCAATCATAGTCCTGTGCATCTATTAAAGGGGTAAACAGTCCACACCGACCTCTAAACAAAGTGGCAAGAAGCCCTTTATGGTAGCAAAGGTAGTACAGAGACAGTAATTGAAAGCACAAAGCCTTTTTTTTTTTTGGCCAAGGAAGCCTTCCTGTATGATCTACAGCCTGAAGCTGGGAAGGCAGTATCTATGTCCATTGATTAAATTCCTGTCTGTTGCATCTCACATTTGGAAAGCAAGGTGGTGGTGAGGAAAAAAAAAAAAAAAAAAAATGTAATCATTATGAACTAAGTCTCTCATTCAACCTTTCATGGGATGTATGGATAAAAAAAGATTTATAAGACAGAATGATGACACAAATTAACTGCTCTCAATAAAAAGCCTTTTCAAGGACAGTTTGTCCAGACAAATGAATTCATCCTACACTTCTTAGGTATCTGCAAGTTAAGAGTACGCAATCATGAAGGGTTTATGTTCAGAATACATACATCACCTAAAAACACCGGTGCAATTACTATTTTTAGGAAGTTTTACTGATCTGCAGACAGAGGCAGGTATGGGAAGTATAAGAGCATCACGCAAACAGCAAAGGGAACCTGAGTAAGGGCTGCATCAGGACAGGCATGTGATGAGGTTTAAAAACAAATGACTGAAAGACCCAGGAGCTGTGCTCACCGGCTTCATCTGTCTTTGCCTCTGTTAAGAGCAAACAAATTGTTCTTCATATAGCTCTGGCTTCACCCTTAACCTCCTGAAAGATCACAAAAGAAATATGCACCAGTACCCAGGAAAACTCCCACAGCGGTTTATCTGTACTAGGTTCAGCATTTTATTTTACCTCTCTGAAATATAGACCAAATATGAGCCCTTGCCTCATACAAATCTTCTACAAATCTCCCTTTGTTCAGAGCCTTTAGACAAAACAGAAAATTTAATACAGTAAATCTCCAGGGAGAAAGGGGAGGTGGAATGGTCCAAATCCAACAGAAAAACATTTCCAGGCCACTTTCCCAGGCCTGTGTCCACCCCATTTTCACCAAGAGTTTCCCACCTGGGCCTGAAGGAGACCACTGAGCAGACAGGATGCGATAACCACCCTCCCACAATAAACTATTCCAGGATACCCCCTTGGCCTGGACATCAGACAACCTCCAACTCTGAAGCAACTCTCCTGTTGCGAAGAATGGAAATAAAATGCAATAGTATTTCTATTTAGGGAAAAAAAAATAAATAAAAATTAAAGCCCTTGAGCCATTCCTCTCCTTACAAGCAATCAAGATGCTTTTCTCTTTCACACTCTGCTTTTCTTTTTAGTGCCATGAATTTGCATTTTCTAGTCTATCTAATTCTAGCTAATTTTTTTTATTTCAGTTTAGTTTTAATATAAAATCTCTGTGGTTGGTGAAGAAATCGGAAAGGGAAGATATACTTCAATTCCTCACATGTTTCCAGCATCCTTGTGGTTGTATTGGCCCCTCAGAGAGTCATCTTCCGACTTGCTATAAGTTTCTTTTCAGAGAGAGAAATAAAGCAAACCAGAATGCTTCATTTTTACAGCATCACTCATTTGACCCAGACTGTACTGTACTTAATTTACTTGTTTACAAACACAAGCACCCTCACTCCAACCCACCACTGACATTCAGTGAGGAACCCCCACCCCCACCCCACCCCCTTCATTTTTACACCAACACTTCTCCAATTAAGCAATAAAAGATGCTTTTAAGCCCTATGCTTTCCAGACAACAATTTTTTCACCCAGAGATTGACTCCCTATGGCACAGGCACACTGCCAGGAGCTTGTCCCTATCCTCACCCACATCTCAGCAGAAAAAATCCCAAACAACGGTGGTTATCCAAACTGAGAGCAATGCAGGTGGTAGAAAAGGTGTCTCCTGGAAATCAGTAATTACCCACTAATTCTGGGGGATCCTTTATCCTAGAAGCCACACATCGATGTAACGGATGTGAAGGGTTAGTACGAGAGAGGCAAACACACGGGAAACCCATTACAAACAAAGGCTACAATCCCGCATTAGCTATTATCTTTCCCTTTATTTAAGCACATGTTTGCAAGCACTGCCCAAAAAGACTGTGTATGTTTAATAAGCCCCTGGTTCCCCTCTTGCTTTGTCGCATCTGTCTTATTCCTGCCAATATCCCACTTGCAACTCCATCTCATCCATGCACAGCCATTCATTCAACAGAAAAAACATCTTGTGATGCAAAAACAAGCTGTGATTTTTAAGCAATTTGATAATAAGTATTTTCCGAGTGCTAGATAGAGCCTCTGCACATAGAAACAGTCACTGTTTCACCATTCACTGACAAATGGCATCAAATTAACAGTAATCAAATCAGTGCTTCAGCTGGTACCAAATTGTTGACTATATACCCATACTGTACATTGCTAAGGGATGGCGGAGACAAAGAAAACACAGAAAAGGAGGAGGAAGAAAAGAAAGGGGAAAAAAAAAAAAAAGGGGGGGGGGGGGAAGGGAAAAAACCCCGTTCGTTATCTCTGAATAAAGAACAATTTTGTCTTCAGCCTCCTGCCAAGCACAAACCTCCTGTAAGTACAATGTAAGCACAATATAAGCAATATGTAGTTTACATTGCCCTGTTGGCAAATCAAACCGGTCAAATTCAGCCTGACACCACTGTCTGTTTTGGTCAGCTTTCCCTTTTCCAAGCACGAGATTTACAGTACACCCATAGCTCAGCACACCTAATTCAGAGGCAGCAACAGCTACCAGATAAATCTATTTAGTAAAGCAAAATTATTGCTCTAAATTCAAACTTTTCTGCTCCCTGTTATGCTTTTGATGCTAGAGGAAAAATAGAAAGAAAAGGAGAAAGAAACACCCTTTTTGCCTCGCAACGCAGACCAAGATCTGCTGGCACTTCCAAAGAATTTGGGAAACAAGATGATGCTCGTCATCACCCCATAACTCCTGCTAGCTACTCACCATGATTCTTCTTTGGATACCTTTAGCAAACCTTTGGATGGATTATCTGGCATAACACACATCAGCCTGGGTGCTGACGTTTCCCGAGACAAATGATGGTTCGATCTGTCGCATGACCGTTTCAACCGATTTTTTCCCCATGTATTTGGGGGAATTGCATCTACAGCTCGGCTGATCAAAATTCCTCAGAGGTGGGGAACAACAGCACACAAGGTAAAGCAAGGCCATTAACAAACCACTGGTGGGAAGCATCTGCGAGGATTTTAAATTCTTTAACACAGGGCTCAAAATAATGCAATAACACCAGATTTTGAATTGCAGCCTCCCCAGACAAGCAATAATTTCTTTTCCGGTATCCACGATGAAGAAAACCCCTGGTCTGCACTGCCCCAGTGCCTCTCCTTCCCCGTGCAGGAGCCTGTCTGTGCTGAGCAATGCGCTGTGCACGGGTTGTAAAAAATATGAAGCAAGGTTTCCCAGTATAATCATGTTTCATAATAAAGTGCCCACAATTAAGTGTTCCACATGAGAAATTTTTAAAAAATTCATTCTGCTTATTGTTTTTAATGCAGCTTCCTAACCTTTGGTATCAAACCAGCATATTTTCCACTTAAAAATGCCTACATAGGTAGAAAAATAGGTAAATAAAACTCTTCAATAGCACAAAACCAAAATATGTGCATATGTAAGGGTTTATAACAACATTGCATTCTTTTTCTTTTTTTCTTTTTTTTTTTTTTATTGCTGAAGTCAATACAGTGGTATCTGCCTGCACCAGCTCTGAACTGGCCTCAGGAAGATTTTTTGTAGGGAGTATTTATACCTCAAAAGGTCCCCTGCTGATGGCTGCAAGCAGAACTGAGAAAAAACTGGCAAGAAAAATATTTACAAATATTTTAATAGTTGCCAATTTTCATAATGTTATAGCAAGTCTGACTGGAGTTGGAGATTTTCTTGAAGCCTCAGCTTTCACAAGCAGTGATGAGAAGAAACTAGTGATTAAATGAGAATCAGAGCCTTCCTGCAGATAAGCAAGAAAAATCACTAGTCCCCATAGTTGCAAAAAATCTTAAAAATGTGTTCCAACTAGAACATAGACTCAGAAAAAAAAGGCAAACCTTAAAAAAAAAAAAAACAAAACACACAACTACTTCATTTGTTGTTATTAACCTGATTTTTTTTTCTATACATTATTATTGGCAGCTTTTTCCACTTAATTTTTTGTAAGTATTTTTGGTTTTGTTTGCAGCCTGCAAGTATTCACATTAAAATAAAATAATAAAAATCAGGCCAAAGATAGCAGCTGCTCAGTAAAGAAGCTTGTCCCCGAGAACCACAAATGAGGGATCTGCATCCCCTAGTCTCTTCTTCTGTATACAAGGCTTGTACTCTACTACTTATCTTGGGGCTTTCATGGTCAGTGGGGAGAGGGCTCTCTCCAGAGGGAGATTCACGGCACCATCGGAAGGAGAAACCTCCGCCTAAAGCTGCTTCTCTCCTTCTCCCCGCTGACTGCAGAAGCAGCGTCAATGAGAAGCTGAAATCACATCTCTAATTGCTAACTTTCCAAATCCCAGCTGGAGGGATTGTGCCTCAACATTACCTGGCACAAATTACGAGGATTAAATTATCCAATCCAGGGCCAAAAAGTTGCTGCACAGCTTAAGTCAGCAACGGCACAGCCCAGACAACAACCGCCGAGTTGGAATCGAGAAACACACCTAATCTGAAATAATCAACAGCCGGAAAAATCACGTATATTAATTCTTCAGGCAATTTCAGTAGTACACAGCAGTACACATAGCTGAGCTGGCGACTCCAATGACAGAATGAAAATGTCTTTCCTTGTCCCTCCCCCTGCCCCATTCTCTGTCAACTCAAAAAGTCCAAAGATGAAATGAATTTGCAAGGCCCTGGTGACAAGAGTGCTCGAAGCGAGCTCTGCCAGCCCACCCCCGGCACGGGTGCTGGTTGGCGGTGGGGTGGGCTGGGGGGACGTCAGGGGAGATGCCTGGAAGTCATTGCCTTCTGGCTCACCTCCAGTCATCCACGGAAAAATCAGTCCTGGTAAAGTTCACGCCGTGAGCACTGAGATGCGTTGTGAAGTGCAGGGGAAAAACAGGGGAAATGTTACATCTGCAGGGAAGGGTTTTAATAAATGTTTAAGGAAACGACTGCTCTTACAGTCCCACTCTTCCCTGTAAAATGGAGATGTTGCTTAGATTCCTGTCAGTGAGGTTGTTGTCCCCAAAACTGCAGCTGTCTCAATGCATTTGTGGGGTCCTGCGTGATCTTCATGTGTTTACATGTCCTGCGTCAGGACCACATTGACTTGTGAGTTACCTTGAATCCTTTCCAGCCCTTTTTCCCTGCTCCCCAGCAGCTAACACAGAAAACATTTCTAGCAAATGCCTTTATTTTCAATCCGATTTACACTGAGCCAGTCTGATGACCCCATTCAAAATGCAAATGGAAGAGTTTTTCTGGAAACATCTTTCCTACACGTTTGCGTTGGTCTCCTCATTGTTAAGCAGAGAGCAAGACATTTTTGAGAACACTTAAAAAGCATGGTCTGAACCCAAGAGAGCACATCAGATTGACCTGTGCATTCCCAAAAGCTGCGTTGCTCAGAGCAGTCACACAGACCCACTTGGAGAGCGTGCAGCGCACCCAGGCCACCAGCCAGCGCCACGTTATCCCACAACTCATTTGTTCATTTTTCAGCCAGGGAGCGGCTTATAAGCAGCAGCGCTGATCTAAATAAAAGCTCTCTCCAACTTATCTCTAACAGTGAGCCTCTCCATTTAAAACGTGGTGATAACCCTAACAGATATCCTTATATACCGCCAGTAACGGGTGCAGGCTTGGGAGCACAGCTGAGCATTGAGCATTTTCTCGTGGGTCAGAAGTTCAAACACAGCCCACATCAGAAGTAAGTCAAAGACATTTCTCCGCTGATAGTTGCGTACATCGGGCTAGTAGTTCAAGTCTGGTTTATGAGAGAGTCCAGCTGATAAAAGCCACCGTGAGAACCGATGCTGTCCGCACCCCTGGCCAGCAGTCACGGCAGAGAGGACTCCCATTTGATCCCTAGCATCTGCTCTTTTAAGGAGCTATCCTAGCCAAATTATTCATTCATCTTCTAAAGCAAGGAGACCAACTCTACTAAGCTATGAAAATGAGATAGATTTAATTTCTGAATTCACTAAAAAAACCCCAAGAATCAGAGAACATCCATCAAAGTTTGCCTAAAATGTACAAGTGTTGCAGCCAACAACTTGAGAACATCCCAGATCACACATCGCTGCGGTTCCTAAAGCTAATCTCTGCAACCCACCTCCACCCAAGACATGGAGATCCCTGTTCTTATGGATGTGTCTTTGAGGCTTTAGGACTTCATGACTACATCCCATTTAGCAAATGTGGAATGCAGCATCTTTGACTCATGTGCAAAGATAAAGCAATACTTGGAGCAAGTCGTGTCAGATAGACACAACAGAAAACTGTCTGCAATTGCTGATTGCACATCCCTCCATTAGGACTATTTAATACTCACAGAAATAAAGAAAAAACACATACACACAAAAGTGAGATTTATCAGGCAGTTAATTGCCAAGCATTTGCATTTTAGAGTTGGGAAGCCGTGATTTTAATTATTGCTGCATTATGCATTCACACATTTTCATGCTCACGTAATACGGGAACCTCAGAATAACACGACACATTTTAATTAAAACACAATTATTTATTGACAATTAGATCTATTCAAATAGCACCTACCTTTCAGCACCTCTCACTGTTTTCTTCAATGGTGAATGGCACTTCAGAAACAAAAACAGTTCAGATGTAAAGTGTCAATATTTTTTTTGCTACATGCTATTTCCTTTTCTTTATGAGTTTCCTATCTTAAAGCTGTCGCTATCTCTGGAGTTATATAGAGGGCCACTAAATAACACGTCTCTCCTTTATTTATCATACAAGTTGTGACTTTGTTTCCCTCTTTGCCAACCACATAAGGAAAATTCACGCCAGGCTTTCATTTGTTCACCAGACTGATTACATGAGCCACAGACTTTTCATAACTGCCGTTGCTCTTTTGCAAGTCAAGCTTACCACTCTCAAGCAGCACATAAACCAATTTAAGCTTTTAGCAGGGGGCCAGCTTTGAGCCAAAACACAAGAACAAGCTGGGTTCTGGAAAGGTGTTTCCTTATAGAACCACGTACAAAGAACACTGGCTGCCCTTTATCACCTTCCTTGGTGAGTTCTTCCCTTTCTGCAGTCAGAAGTCTATTACAGATTTTTGCCATGAGCATGTAAAAGAGTAACTTTGAAATTTAGCAGCAAAACCAACCAAAATAATTTTTAAACTATGCCCAGAACAATATAACTTACTTATTTCTTAGCTATAAACACAGGAAAAAGAAGGAGTTTTAACCAAAAAATAAGGAATTTTAACCAAATTTTTCCCACTTGATGTGCTACAGAGCCCTTAGAATAGCTTCAAGATAGAAAAATAAATAAGAAGAAAGAAAAAACTCACAGCAAGTGGACTTGAAATCCAGCACACAAGTGCAGAACTCCTCTCTGACTCTCAAGGAAGCAAAAAGCTAACCTTAACATTGTCCTCTATATTTTTAAGCCACGGACCAAAGCTTAATTTTGGTAAAAAAAAATATGCACTTTTCCACTAAAATGCTATGTTTTGTCTGTGAACTAACTGAAACATTGAAAGAATAACAGTAACTCTTTCCCCCATTACCTCTTGCATTCAGAAATCTCCCTGTAACAGTATTTGAGTTCCACCACTTCCATACTTGGGTGTGTTTTGCTCTAATTAAGGACTTGTTACCCCTAACTAAGGCAGATTCCACTTCACACTCCTAGTCAATCAGGGTAACGAGCAGGTCCTACCGCTCTGCTCAGAGAGCCACACATCGGTGTTGGCACAAACCCAGCAGGTCTGCTGGCTCTAAAGGGCTTCATTGCCCCAAACTGGGAATTAATGCAGTGCACGGCACAAAACTCGGTACAAAACAAGCATCAGCTGCAGAGGGAGGTGGCAGCCATACTCACTTCAGAAGGGAACATTAGCCCACGTGTTAGATCAGCAGATCCACAAAACATACCTAAAGCACTGGTAGAAATAGCACAGTTAAAGGTCTGGTGGGCAAGTGAGCTTCTCAGCGAATCCAGTTTCTAACAGACGTGGATACTGGACCTCAGACATTTAGGAACTGAATTGCACCTTAGCCTTGCAGTTATGCAAAACCCCTGAAGGTAGCTGTTGTGGAAAAATCTGACATTAAGAAAATTGCCTCTAAACCCATAATATTTTCCTGATGTTGTACTTTTTATCAGTTAAAAATCTTGGTTTTTTCTCTTTAATTGGGAGGTTTGTATGGCAATGTGTTAGCCTGGCATATTGGATGGTTTACTAGTATTCATGTCTGTAAGAACTTCTGGTCTCAGTAATAAAATTCCAGAGGAAACGTACCTGGGGTGATTTTTTTTTTTTTTTTTTAATATATAATTTTTAAGCTCATACTGCAATTTCATCTCATGTTTCTTTATATGTGGCTAATGAGATTTCTATTCCTTAAATTATTCTTTGTTTCACACGTGTTCCTCTTTGACGTGGTTGCTTGCCAGATGCTGTGGTGGTGGGTCACTGGAACCAACCCCCCAGCTCTGCCCTGCGCCGCCTCCTGCACAACCTTCTCCAACAGCGTGAGTACTATCACCTTCATCGTAAATTCCAGGTTTACTCTGTAGGGAAAACGTTTCTGAAACTATAGAGAGCTATTCTGGGGTAAAAGACAGAATGTAACTTCCCAGTGATTCACATAATCTCAGTCAAACTTGTCCTAATTAGGAAACAGGTAATTGTATTTGCTTGAGAGGTGACAGCTGCATTATGAGGCCAGAAATGCAACTTCCTGCGGTTGCTGCAAACCATTCTCCCCTTCTCCTCCCGCTTTCCCGGAGAAAACTCGGGAGGCCGCAAAACAGGCGTACGAGTGGAACGTATGCACCTTCCCAAAGCCCAAAAAGAGTTTTTCTCCAAGAAGATCACGGGTCCACTGTGCACCTGGCAGCAAAAACGTGCAAAGGGAGTGCAACGCTGTGGAAGCCTCTAAAGGCATCAAGGAGAAAAGCAGTTTTCCAGGATGATTGGCAAGAGGTAGGTTATCTTCAAGCTGTTGCCAAGGACTAGGACATAATTAGATGTCAGGCACAATTCAGCAACTGCCACCAGCTCCCCTCACCGCTCCAGCCCAAGCTGTGCAGTGCTGGGCTCCTGACTGGGGATCGTTAGGAGCATCACACAGGCGCAGGTTGGGAAATTCTTTGCCTGTAGGCACTGATATTAAACTGCTCTCACCAATCCTCTGTCCAGGGGGTAGGCATGCAGAATTTAGGGCAAGGGGGAAAAAAACCCAATAAAAATAAATAGAACATAGTGGGGAGAGAGAGAAAAAGAAGCATATATAATATATTGATTTTTGAGATTCACAAAGATGAGAAGACTGTACCCTAGCTGCTTTTAACAGTGCAGCAATGCTTATTGATACTGGTTTTGCATTCTCCATGTGCTAGTTTGCTGAGGACCTTGTTTCCACGTGCAGAGTACACACCGAAAGATGATGTGTTTGCAGGGATTACATTTCTTAAAGGAAGACAAAAACAATCAGCGGTTAATATATAAAAGCCTGACAGTCTATGTAGGGATGAAAAAGAAATTACAGCTCCTGGTATGCAAAACCTGTGAAAAAGCTCTCCAGTCTTACTAGCGTGAATAGACGGGTGTTGAATAAATCCTGTTAGACATGTTTATTTCAAGCTCCTCTGAAAACTATGGTGCAAGACATGCTCCTTCCCTGGGTGTGCTCAATTTTAGCGTCTCTTCAGTCACTGAGGCAGAATTTTCCCCGTGTATTCAAAGAGCTGAATAGGTTGGTTGGGGTCTGCAAGATTCCACTACACAAGTTCCCGCTTTCCAAGGAAAGCCTTCCTATGGCAGTTGTGTGGGATATTATTGGGATATTTTCTAGTTTTCAGGCAATGAATCTAGTGCACCTGAAAGAAAGAGTTGCACAACTGTCCTCTGAGGATTAATGCATGATAGGAGCATGTGCAAACGTATTTATGCTATTTTACACAACTAGACATTTGTTTCTAAGTGTTTTTAGACCTCCTCTATGAAAAAAATGGGATTAGTGAAAAATCTGCTTTGTGATACTTGAGGAGGAAAATGGTTATGCTAGTTGGGATATGACATCACAGTTGTCTGGAAGGGATATGATGTCACACTCTCTCTTCATTACACCATACCACACGGTGAGCAACTCATTCACTGATTGTGCTATCTCCTAAATGATGTACCTGACTCAGAAAGAACAACATAAGATTGTACCTTTTTCTTTACTCACACTGTGCAAATGATCACAAACTCTTTTGCAGCCCACCTTGGGACAACACGTATGATTTGACTGAAGGTTCATCTGAGGTTACCTGATCTCTGCCCCTTTTTAATAGACTTTTGAACTTCCAACAAAAGATATCTAGGCAATTCCCCCACCAGCAATCTCCAGGGTTGTATCTGTAGAGATTGGGGTCTCCTGCCATACTGTTTCAGATAATATTAGCCCCAACAAGGATGAGACTGTTTAGGTGAAGAGATTATTAAAGACCTTGTTCTGCAGGGAAATGGAAAGAGGCATTTCAGACCCATCAATGTGTTAGCTGGGAGCACACAGGACACTGAGCCAGGAGACCCACCATGCATGCCAGCCTCCATGCTGCCTGGCTTTGTGACTTGGGGAAAAAAGAAGGGGGGAAATAAAAGGGGGGGGAGAAAAAAGGGGAAAAAAAACCCCAACAACTTTCCCCTCCCTGCCTCAATTTTGCCACTGATTAAAAATAAGTGGATAAAATGACTCTTCCTTTTTTGCAGGATGAATATCAACCATGGCATAACAGGCAGTTGGCAGTGACCACTGCTGCTGGCTTACATGGCTTGGTGGTGCGGAGCAGAAGACCCCAGGCTCACTGCAGACACCAGAAAGGCTTTGCATTGGTTTTCACTGAGCGCAGATCTGCAGCTCGTTGGGAGATTTGCCCCTGTGCCTCCCCAACAGCAGAACTTACCCCCTCGTCTTTGTTTTTAAGTAGGTAAAAAAATAAAACCATACCTGAAAGCACTATTCTGGTTCTCTGTCAGCCTCACCTGCACTCCCTTTGTCACTTGATCTGGCCTCCAGCTCCCTTGCTTTGCCATTTGTAGGGAAATAGTTTGTTGCAGCACTAGTTGTCATAAATCCTTTGGGGAGACCGTTGCAGTGGGAGGGTTGATGGCCACCTCTGGCAGCACCACTGGCACCACCACGCCGAGCCATCGTGGGAACCTCCTTGCCATGGGACGGGCTCCAAACCTCACAGATTTTCACCTAAACCATCCAGGATTCAATATTCAATACAGGCACGGAGAAGGGAGAGAGCAGAGAAGACCATAACACTTAAAATAAAACATTTCAAGAGCAGGAGTTACTTATTTCTGACTAGACTTAATAGAGGAGAAATATGTCCACATAATCCCCCATCCCATTTCTGTACTGTCTGGGGAAGGGGAACATCGCTCTTGGTCACTTGATGGATAACTCGTGGGAATGTTTTACCTGAGCAAAGTCTTTGAGAGAAGCTTGCAACTATTCACAATTTTCAGATTTTTCACTGTGCAACTGTGGATTTGAGTGAGATCCTTCCAGTGGTTAAAAATGGTCTCTAAGCAACAAGCCCTAAAATGTTTTCAAGTCTTTTTTACTTGACCCAGGATTTGTGCTGAGTTAGATGAGTAAATGCTGGCATGATGTGACATTCTTGTTATTTATGTTACATCCAAATAAGTGGAAGATAACCTAGGCAAATTTCCATTATCTAATTATAAAAACCTTCTCATATTCCCATGAAACTAATTTTAATTTGATGAAAAACAGACAACTTGGAAATGGATTTCCTATGATTCCAGAGATAAGATTCTTTCTCAGTATGTTCTCAATTTACCAAAGACTCCAAAATTGGAGATCTCTATTAATAAACATTGCTGGTTGCTCATGCAGTGACTTTATGTTATTACAAATAAAATAAAAAAAATTAAGAAGGAAAAAGTTTGCTAGATTTAGCAGCTTGTCTGCTGCATTCGGGGAAAGGAGGAAGGAACCACACTGTGATTTATTTTCAAGAGGGAGATGGAGCAGACTGAGGTACCTACAGCTCCTACAGAAATCAGGTGAAGCTCCTGCTTCGTTAGAAGCTACTCGCACAGTGTGATCGTCGTGTGTGTTTAAAATGTTGATAAGAATTCAACAAAAATTTGTCTTTGGAGCACTGAGAAAGAGAACTACAGAAAACACATTAGAATCATGATATGCAGGCAATTAACCACAATGGAAACAAATTGTGCTTTGATATTTATTTCCTATTAAAGGTCACTACCCTGCAATCCCTTACACATGAAAACACCATAGCAGAATTCACTGCATGAGTAAGGGTTACCCTGCAGACTGCCAGAGCCTCTCCTGAACCTTCTGACATGATACAATATGTAAAATGGCCATAAATAAGGACCAGCACGGGAAACCTCAGCTCCATATCTGATATGCAGCAGTTCAGACCCAGGTTTGACCGCTTTTCCTGCAAACTAAGCCACACAACCCCCCAATTTCCTGCAAAATCTAAGAGGAAGATCAATTTAACTAATGATGTGGGGGTTCTGTGTCCCCATGGACCTCACACATATTATTTATAGAATGCATTAATATTTCATTTTTCCCATCCCTAAACAGTCTTTGAGGGTGAAAAAAAAGAGATAGCTTGAGACAGGTAACATTTTAATTGAAATTAATGGGATTGGTTTGGTTTCACCTCTGAGAATATAAAAATCATTCATTTTTTTGTCATGAAAAGAATCTTTAAATCTCACCAGTACCCTGGCAAGCATGACGAACGCTGGGTCACGCTAAGAATCCACCTCCCACCTCTCACTAACTTCTGCTGTCCAGACCATCACCCTCTAGTTCATGAGAAACTAGCTCCAAAAAAAATAATTTAAAAAAAAATAAATGCGTGGATCATGAAAAGGTAGAGCTAAACCTCTGCTTTTTCTTCCTCTTTTCTGTTGGTGTTGGTCAGCATGGGGAAACGCCGTCCCTCCGATCAGATGGCACGCAGGCAGCTGTATTGCCATCTTTTCAACACTGCCTGGCAATGACTTTAACCTCTGACCAGGAACAGTAAGTATAAGAAGTCTTTATGCTACCTCTGTGTTGAGCTAGACCTGGGCTGCTAAACGTGCCAAATTAATGTGCTGTACAGATTGCTGTTCTCTAAAGGCTTTGCTGAAGCGTTGTTGGACCGTTTACAAGAGGTTTGCCAAATCGCTGCAAAACTGAAGTATTACCAAAACTGAGAGTGCCAGCCAGCGGCAGGAACCGTTTCATTACTATCCTTTTATTCATCCTCTAAATAGTTTCATGCTGCCAAAGTAGGCACATGAACCTCTTTGCTTTAATTTATATTATTAGTATTTATTTTTTCTATAAAGTGTTCAAATGGGATTGTGTTTTCTAAAGTACCTAAATTGCTTAGGAGCACAAGTGCACCGAGGGTTGTGCTTTGAACTCGTTTCTGTATTTGAAAAGCTGAGTCAGTGGACCTCACGCTCCTAAGTCACTAAAGAGCTTTGGAAATCTTACTAAATCCTTTCATAAGCTCAAAATGGAAAACAAATGGATCACCGCCCCCAAGCACAGGTTACCTCGCAGCTCAGTCTCAGTTTTCCTCTGAGTGCCCTCCTTCTCGCTGTCCATCATTAAATAATTTTCCTTTTTTCATGAAAATCTCTTCTGCAAAAGCTTCTTACCATACCTTTTACAACCGCTACACACACCACTGCCCCAAAGGCCAGAAGCTGCCTGGTGCCTTCGCTGAGCTGCACCGCACATGTGAATTCAGTCCCAGCACAGAGGAAGGTCTTGAAATCATTTATCTTCTACTGTGATTTGCCAATTATAAATGGGAAAGTGAAATCCAACTCACAGATGGAAGCAAGGAGTGAGTAAAATCCCAAGGAAGCTGCAAGAGAGGAGGTGGACAAGTCAGATATGGCATTCTCCCCCCTTTTTTTTGGGGGGTGGGGGAGGGGTGGTGGGTACGGGGAAAGCCCTTGGAATACACATAAGACGACTTCAGAAATTCTCTGTGAATATCAGCCTTTCATTTCCTCAGCCATCCTGACTTGGTTTGTCAGAGTCGGACTGGATCCAGGACACACAGCAGCTAGTGAAACACAGTGCCCATGGCCTGTTACCCTGGAAAACAGGGTACAATGATGGTACAAAGACCCTCAACATATATATATATATATTAATTTTTCCCCAATTTCAAGTCACGGAGCAGGTTAGGCTAGATCCTTTCAAAGAAGTAATAAATGATAATAACAATCAGCTGCTCTGCTTCTTAAGAGAAAAAGTGACCTATATTCCAAGTAAGGAAATACTCATCCCAGTGATGCACGGGATAGATACTGGCATGAAAGGCTCTGCTAATAGCTATGGTTGTATTATTTTTTATCTAGGTGCCCAAAGGATCTTCCTTTCCTATTCATGCCCAGTGCAGGGCCACCCTTTGTTACAACATTAAAATCTACTTAATATTTTTTATCATTTCGCATCACAGCCGCAGTAATTACACCCTCAGGAGCAAGCCTTCTTCCTGTGTATGCTTTTCAATATTATTGGCATCTTCCTCATTTGGGGACCTGAAATGATCTTTTTTGCATTTTCCCCGTGAAATGACAAACACTGCTGGTTGTGGCTCAAGCACTATTTGGAGCATGACCCCCTTGGCTCCTGGTGTTATCCAAATTAGATTTTGATCTTTGTCAATTAGGCTTTGCCACTGTGGACCTGCTGTGCCATTATCAGGAGAATCACTGTCAGGGTTGGTAAGTCAGTGAACTTTGGAAGCCTTTCTCCACTTTCCAGGGATGCAGCTTTTACAATTAGCACTATTTTTAAAAATAATAATAAAATAAAAATTTCTGTCCACAACGTTATTTCTGGCAATCATTGTGCTGCTTGTCCTCAAACCAAGAATCACTTGCAGCACAGAGAGCTCTGCCTTCCCATGGCAAAAAAACAAGCAATCTTCGTTTCTGCAAGCAATTTGGCTTTCCTTCTGCTCCTTTTAATGTTCCTGGCTTTGTAACATACCCTGCAATGGATTTGTCTGGGGACCAGTTTTGCTTCTGGGGCAGAAAAAAAAGTGGCCAAACAAAAAAAATTTAAAAAATGATGAATGCCAGGAAATCTTCTCTGATTGTCACATGGCAGGGCTGTGACGCTGCTCCAGCCCAAGTGTTTTGCCAGCTGCTTGGTCTGGAGCATTTAAACTGGGCAAGTAATGGGGAATGTTGGTCCTGCCATACTTACTGGCCTTGCGCCTAGTCACCTCCTGCAACACCATGTGCCTTAAGCACCGTCCCAGGTCATTCAATATGAGCAGGTTGGCTGCCAAAAAACTTAATTTTAATTCTCACACTTAAATTCTGGCATGGCGTTTCAGCAAGGCGCGCTCGCAGAGTTCTGTAGCAAGTTACACTGCTTGGGACATGGGGTCTGCTTCATGGTCCAAGGGGAAGAAGGAACCTTCCTTGCATGAAGAAGTGTTGCAGGCTTCCCAAACTAGGATTTTCCAGCTGAAGGTGATATTTCTTAGGTCTTAAGGCCAGGAAGAGCCACAAAGATCATCAGGTCTGACTCTGTGAGCACCAAAGGTCAAGGGTTTTGCTGAATTAGTACCTGCCCAAATTACAGCATCTCTCAAAAAACTAGTTATGAGCAAAAAATTCCCAGGATGAAAAGTCCCGTATTGACCCACTCATGGCTTATGGTGCTAAAGACTTGCACGTTTAAAAGCTGCTCTGGTTGCCTTGCAGGCAGCAATTCCCCCTCCAGAGCCCGGTCCCTGGGGCAGACGCAGTGCTGCTTCTAGAAGCCTCGAAGGTTTCCAGCACTCGGAGGGGCAGCAAAAGCCCCCAGACTCCCAGGCTTGGCAGCTGCTCTTCCATGTATCAACTCTGGAGAAACTACTCTCCTGTGTGCAGCTGGAAGGTGGTAGGTGGCCTGTCCATTCCTGCAACAGCAGCAGCGAAAGTATAAAAATAACAGATAGAAATAATATGCAAAAAGACAAGAAGAAACTATGGGGTAAACACAGAATACAGGTAAAATTTGAAGTCTGGTAGTGCAAAAGTGCATTAAGAAAAAAAAAAATAAGGTAAAGATATACCTAACAGTGTAAAAATCATATCATGGGAAGGCAGGAAAAGGAACCAGTAACACAGAAGCTAGAAGTGTTACAGCATGCAGAATACAGCTCAGGCAAGAGGAAAATCCGTAATTTTCAAACTCCAGAAAGATATATGATTTTCCAAACTTATCAAACTTACTGTGAAACACTGGGAAAAATAGAAATCAGATATAGAAAAGTACATAAAACATTGTGGTATCACAAACACATAAAACAAATAAAAATAAATATGTCATATTATTATATTTACTTCCTTGTCCTTCTTACACCGGCTGGCTGAGTTATAAATTGAATATGGATGAAGGAGAAGGTAACATATCCTCACATTTCAAACATAAATATGTAGTTGTAAAACAAGAACAACCCACAAGCACATATGCCATCCACCTGTCTTTGAGAAGTGAATATGTCCTAGAAACATATGTAGTTTTAGCACGACACATGAAACATTTATAACTCGCGAGGGGAAATGGCCGAGCCTTCCTTCTGGGGGCTGGGGCTGGCTTTGCCAGGGCAGGACCCACGCAGGCTTACATGTCAGCGACTGGATCGAGCTCTGGACAGAGCTTCTGGGTTCTGTTCCTGCCACAAGGGATGCGTTTTGGAGGTGGAGAAGTCATTCCCCAACCTCATTCCCATGAGCACGTCCATGTCAAGTTAACAACCCTCCAGCACATCTCTCATCTCCAGCAGCCAGGTGACGCAGCCTGCAGTTACGGTTTGTGGGTTAAACTCAACATCGGCATTTACTTTTGTTTACCACAACTGATGGCTTTTTCCAAGCCAGATCCAACCTTTCCCCCATGTTTTGTTACCGGGTCCATGAAGTGAGAGCAAAACGGCTGTGACGCAGGAGCCACACGTGGCCCCAGAAGCTCAGCTTCTTTCACAGGGACTTTCCTGGGGATGTTGGTGCAACCTCGTACTGGCACAGTGAGCCCGCACGACATGCTTGGGTTTGGTCCCTTGCTGCCCCGTTAACAGGGAACGCCGGGAGACCTAAAGGGAGTAGGTCAGGCTCTCATCTCACAGCTCCTCTGCCTGGCATACACAAAATTCGTGAGAGCAGTGAGGACGGGAGAGTTTCTGATACCTGTCAGCAGGGAATTAAACGTGGGAAAAGCCCCAGGGGGCAACCTTCCAGACAGCACTTATGTACAGGGAGGCTCTGGATAAAGAAGCAGCTAGAAAGGCTGCTGGGGCAAATGGTTCCCACAAGCTGCCTTCGATGGAAAGAATCAATTTCAGCAAGACTGTTTATAGGCGAGGTTGCAGGAATGCTTTGCAGTGGGTTGAGGTATTATCACCTCCTAGTCAGTCACTTAATTTTTTCAACCGAGCCAATTTAGCCTAAGCTTTTCCATATTTCCCCTTTAGTTTTAATCAGAACAAAACCTGTGAATCAGTCTGCAGGCACAGAGAGCAAGGAAATCTTTTTTTCCAAGTTATTTCTTATAATAAAAACAACGTACCAGTCCTGAAAGACCTGTGCTCTGGAAGCTAAATATTTGGCATTACAGGAAAGCTCATGCAAAGAATAAAGCAAGGGCCAGATTTTGAAGAAAACTGAATTCTAAGTGGTTAGCTTATCAGGGTTTGATCTAATACACTTTGACATTGAAAAGCTTTGGTCCGAGGCCTTAAAATACATACTGCTGATAGTTTTCTATTTCTCAGCTTGTTTAGCGTGCTTAATAACATATACTAAGCTGGCCTGACTACAAATTAGCTCAATAGAGAAAGCCAGTACTAGATTTTTAGGATATTTTATTGTACAGCCTGTCTAAGAAGTGAGGCCCAGATTATGAAGTTCATATATCATTTTGCAGGATTTATTTATTCTTTCTTGCCAACGCAGCTCCAAAGCCCAGAGGTCAAATCCTACAGATCTTGAAGTCCATAGTTTTGCCACTGACTTCACTGGTGGCATAATTTCAGGCACGAAGACTAAGTTCTTGCTTGAGGTTTATTTTCTTGGTTTAGCCTTGCTTTTAAAACCCTTCCAAAAAATCTCTATAAAAAACTATAATGAGTATTCGTATAAATGGCATTCCTAACTCAAAAACCAACTAACTATCCAAAAAATGTAGCAAAGAAAATGAATGGAAACATATATCCAGCCCTGACTTTGTCAACGCGTGCTCAAAGCTTATAGCATGGTTTTTCGAATCACCTAGTGAACTATGGCAATACATTGCTGTACTTTGCATTCTCCAGTGTTTTTAGCTGCTATTGACAATGTGTGATATTAATAACCATGCTGTAAGATTACACTACTGCAAATTAAAGTATGTCTTGCCTTCCTAGCTAGCTCCAGCCAACACAAGCGTTTGGACAGGGTGCCAACACAAGCCCTTTCTCCTGCTGAAATCCTGCTTATGCCCCACATCACGCTCTAAAGTGGCCAGCGGACCTTTTGCTGGCCCCATGCATAGGACCACTGTCACCCGGTGTAATTCCCACTCAATTTGCCAGCCACAACAGCATTTAGCGGGTGAATGTCTTTCCAGATATGGACATGGACAGATGAGAATAATAAATGTAGCGTACGACTCATTAAAAGTAAAGCTTATTTTTTCACACACCTGCAAATACTTGCATGGATAAATTCTGGAGAACAAAGCCAAGTTAAAGGCAACTTCCAAATATCCAAGTGGAACTCATTAATGTGGAGGCCAGGACTTTGCTGATGGTATGTAAATTGAAAGAAAAGCACCTCATTTAATGGAAGTAATATTTTATTTTCATTTCACATGTGTTTAAGACATGTAGAGCTAAAAAGAAATTGCACACTGCGTAACAGAAACTGTATTAACTGATGTTATGAAATTAAGATTGGAGGTCATTGGCTACTGTGGTCTGCCCTGAACCTCCTTCTGACTTGCTTTGAGAAATGATGTAAGAAGTTTTTTAAATGGGGTTTGATCTTAAATACTGAAACACACACCACTTTAGTCCCCACAGTATTCTGCATGCATATCCACACCCTCCCGTAGCAGAGAGTAGGTGATGGCAATTTGCAAGGATAAACAGGCCTGTCCACATACACATATCCATAATCTGGGGGCAGGACACAAATACTATTATTATTTAAGTCTACCATAACTTCTATGCCATTTTACACTTGCTACAACAAACTGAAGCTTTACAGCTGAATTCTACAAGAACGGCAATTTCTGACTGAATATAAAACACAGCCAGTTGTAGCAGAGTACTTTGAAACACCAGCACTGAGCAGTGATTGATGAGTGCAGAAGCATTCAAAATCCCCATTTCACCACTGCCAGTTCCACGGGCAATTTCTTGTCTCTAAAGCTGGCAACAACCCACTGTCATCAGCCTCTTTTGTCAATTTGCCTCAGTTTTCCCATCTGTAAAATGGAGCCTATAAGACTTACCTTTCTGAACATTTATTCGAAGAGTACTTTTGATGCTAACATCCATGAGTATAAACTGATCACTTTCAAAAAGACAAGGTATTACGCATTTACTTAAATCCTGGGGATTATTAATCAAATTCTTCATTACAGGGTGCTTATGCACACACATACACATATATTCATGTAAGTTTATACACATTATGTGTGTGTGTGTGTGCCTTTAAAAACATATTCAGACCTCTGTTAATCTAGCACTACACCAAAACACAGGGTTAAGCTCCAGTTCTAATTCTTTTCCTACATTTTGCAGATAAACAGGGCTGGATCCGCTTGTATCTCTGTGAACTCAATGGCAGGTCAACAGCAAATCCAATTGTAGAATGCAACATCACAGGCTAAAACAAAAATAAAATGAGCTAATCCTGTTCCCAGTAACTTCAAAAGACTAATATTTATGGCAACATCCTGACCCATGCTGGGTCAATAGGGATTTTGCCACTGGCCGCAATGAAACCAAGATTTTGGAATAAGGGCCTGATCCTGCAATTGATTTGCGTGAACTACAGGAACAAATACCTCCTGAGAAGATAATGAAAGTTAGTGGACCTGGCTACAAGTCAAATTCTGCCTAGGCTGATCTGACAGCATAATCAAAGCTGTGTTAGAAAGCATGTAATAATATACAAATATATATATATTTTCTCAAATGACTCCACAAACCCACAGGAATTTTTTTTTACTTAAATGGGAAGGAGAAAATCTATATCTTGGAGAGTGAAAAACAAATTAAAGGTTCTTGAAGGGTGTTTCTTAACATTTACCAGTGTTTTTCCCCATGGAAAAGATGAAAAATTAGCTTGAACCCTAGAGCTTTTGGTCTTTTGTAATCTTCTCCTTTACCCCACCCCACCCCCCCCATACACAATGAATATAGATTTTTTTAATCCTATACAGAGATTTCACATATTTAGATTTGAAAGCTTTCTTATTGTTATCTGTGATTGTTTTAAATTAAAAATGCATATGGGACTTACCTGTACAACAAAAATGTACTAGCATACAGGCATAAGCAAACACCATATGAATCTGAGTAAATTTTGGACTGTGTTTTTAGAGTCTATAGCAAAATAATCCTAGCATCAAGAGAAATACTGTGCTGTCAGGCTTCCCGTGGTAAGATAAGAATCTTTGCTGTCTGCTTCTATTAGGCAACATGCAGAAAAACATCAGCGATCATTAAGGAGAGTTTTGCCATCTCCCATCTGGGTCTTATCACTGCCTTGTGTATCACACAGGACCCTGGAAAGTGCAAAAGGAAATAATGCTCCGTGCCTCGGCACAGCAGCACCGCTCTGGGCCGGGGCGAGGGGGGAGACGTAGTCGTATTTTATTGCTTTGTGCTACTTTTCTGAGCATGAGTTTGCTGGGCTTGGACTCATCCACTCACTGTCTCGTTCATGGTTTTTCAGGCATTTAGGTTTCCCTTTGCATCACGGGTTTATGTGACTTGGTCAGTGTGCTCACCACGAACACACACCTTCCTGCAGCTTCACAGGCAGAACCCCGGCATCACTGCTGTACAGGATGGGGAACGGGTGCTACTTTGCACGCCGCAAAATAGCAAATTCTGGAGAAAATATTATGGAGTCATAGAATCATGGAACGGTTTGGGTTGGAAGGGACCTTAAAGGCCACCCCGTCCCACCCCGCTGCCGTGTGCAGGGCCCCCTCCCCCCATCCCAGGCTGCCCCCAGCCCCATCCAGCCTGGCCTTGAGCACTGCCAGGGATGGGGCACCCACAGCTGCTCTGGGCAGCCCGGGCCAGCGCCTCGCCGCCCTCACGGGGAACAATTTCTGCCTCACAGCTCATCTACATCTCCCCTCTCCCAGCTTAAGGCCATTCCCCCTTGGCCTGTCACCACGTGCCCACGTACAAAGCCCCTCTCCAGCTTCGTATTACTTCATAACATATTTCAAGGATGCTATCAGCCAAATCACTGAAGTATAATCTTAAGGCTAAAACAATGAACAGAGATTAGAAAATCTGTGTTAATTTCTCTTTACATAAATTACTTAATCTTTAAAACACTCAATTCTCTGTCAGTAAAATGGGGAGGGTGTTATTTCCTCCCTTTCCCACCTTTTCCCTGCACTGCTTGTTCAAATGTAAAAATCCAGAGGAAAAACCTTCTCAGTCTTCATGTTTGTGAGACCTCTGGTGTGGCCAAATACTCATTTGAAGCCTAGAAATAAAAGGTAAATAATACTAGCAGCATAGATTTATGATACACCTGATTAAAGAAACCATCAAGTGGTTAAAACAATTCAACTTATCAAATTGTAATAACTAAAATATATAAAAATAACAAAATTCTTGCTTAGATATTCACTATTTACCTTTTCACACATTTTTGTACGCCGATTTCAAATCCATGTTTTGGTGAGAACTCCTCTTAGAGGTTCCCTGCAGGGTTATTTGTGGAAAATGAAGACAAAAAAGGTTAAAAATTTATTAATTTAGAAAGACCTATGAATAATTGTGGAAAATACTTTGCCTAACATATTTCAAATACAGGTCATTAACTGAAAACCAAGTATTCTATACATAGTTAATGAAAGGCTTGTTTGATGAGGAAAAAAATGAGAATTACGTTTCTAATCCTAACTCACCTAATTCACTCAAATATGTGCCTGACTTCTGTGGTTTTGGTATTTTTATAATTTTGCTTTGAGGTGTTCCTGTTGACATTAAATGGCTGGTTTTGTGAGTTTTGTCCAAGGGTTCAAGTATTTGAAGAGAGATACACCACTGTCTTCTACCAACCCTCAGAAACCACCTCCCAGCCCGACCCGCATCCCCCAGACAGCCCTTGCAGCAGTCTTAGTGCTGCTGTGAACTGCAGCGAGGACTGACCCGTCGGTGCCAGCATTCAGCACTGCTCACCTGGGTCACTGGGAGCGTGTCGCCGTGGCTGGAATGATATAAGGGACAGAAAGTACTTTGGGACCATTTGGCAATGCTGAAAGAGACATAAGATGAGACCTGGATGAAAATAAAGCAGATTTTTTTTTTTCCATTTTTTTCATGCATTATTAAAATTGAGTTTTTAAAAATTAAAACTTTTTTTTTTTCCTTTAAAAAATGCAACAGATGTGTGTGAAGACAAAGCTGGTGTCTGCACTACCTCATGGAAGCCGTTTTATAGTTATGTTAAGCAGTTACCAGAGGAGAGCACAGTGGAATGACTGCATGTATCTGTCATATGTTAATTAGGGGAATCTGTATAGAGCCAAGTTTTATAACCTTGTTCAATTTTAAGAGGTTTTTACAGTTACTGAATGCATTAAAACCCAGAAAATGTTATGGGGATTGTCCATTGAATTCCACACACTGGAAAGCTCACTTGTTGGGCCTATGGGGAGAGCTGATTTAGTTTTGCTATATAGCCGTATGAGTACAACAAGCAAAACAACGGTATAAAACTGTGCAAATCAGAGTCAGCGTAAACCACAAGACACTCGGCAATAAGCCTTAATTTGACTGCAAAAAGCAATTTATAAAAGAGAGCTCTTGAACGTCTCTGGTTCCTCTAATCATACCTAATTACAGATAGATACGTTCTGTATGTAGAGCATCAGGAGAGACGTTGCATGTTCTGGGGCTGCAGTGGTGAACGCTGGAGCCCTCACTCAGGCAAAATTCCCCTCTAAAGCCAGCCTGCGTTTTGCCTCAGGACTGCAGGTCAGACCCCAAGAAAAAGAGATTTGGGTGAAATGCCTTAGATAAGCAGAGGGATTGCCCTGTGAGCAACAGCAGCAGAGAATAAAATGCTGCGCTTTTTATGTGGTGGTTTGTTGGCTACAGCAGAAATGACCACATCCACTTTATTTTACTCACAGGAGCCATCCAATTAGTTTCAATGGGACTGCTGCCCCTGCACGCCTGCGGAGAGCGTAGAAAGCCTCTTTTTTCTGCCTGAGCCCTTTCCCATGCAGGTTGGTCCTGCAAAGGGCAGAGGGGAGCCACCACCACCACACTGCTGCTACCACACAGGGCAGCAGATCCCCCTGAGCACTGCCAGGTACCTCCCAGCATCACAGCCAAGGTGCCGGGCAGCAGCTTCTTCTCTGCTCTTTCACCACCGGGCATCCAAACCAAATCATTTAAATCACAGCTGGAAATGGATTTTGCAAGGAAGCTGGAGATCAGGGCAGAGGCAGGACCTTTCCCCCGGGATTGACTGCAGGATGCTCCGATAAGCTGCCAGGGGACAGCAGGGGGGACCCTGATGGATGTCCCTGGCCAACGAGGCTGAAGAACACAAGAAGCAGCAGAAAGGAGAAGGTCAGACCTTGGGATGTACCACCCACCCTCGAGGGGCACCCAGAAGCGTGGGGTTGGTGGCAGCACACACAACCAGGGAGGAAAGAAGTGGCCACCGTCTGAATTATCACTGCGTAATTCCCAGAAAAATTGAGTTAATAAAGCTGTGGCCTAATTAAACCCCATGCTTTGCTCCCTCCTTTCTTCTCAAGGCAGTGCAAATCTATGCAGCATTTTCACTTCTGGGCAGGGAATCCTGGAGCCTTTTCCCAGGAAAAAAAAAAAATCCCATTGAAATGTTTCTGCGTATCTGCAAACTGTGCCCTGCAAGACCTTCAGGTGAAATGGTCTGAATAAGCAGAGAAGATAACAGCAAGCAAAATCAACACATGATCAAAAATTTTTTGTCACGCAGTTGCTTAGTAATTATATGAGAAATGGGCCAGGTTGTCCAATTAACGCCACCAAAACTGTTCAGACCAGAGTGACAAACAAAACTCGAATGAACATAAGATTTAAAATGAGCAGGGTTGAATACACAAATCAGGATAGTCATACACTGTGGAAATTTCATGTATCTGAAATATATTCACACAACAAATAGAATTAAGATTTGGCACACCACCCTTATATCAGATTTAAAATGTAAAGGCAAGAAATAACATGTTTTCCACAAGAAAAATGTGAATCAGCAGCTTGATATGTTCCCAGCTTTCACAAGCAAAGTCCCGTCTATTATAATCTTGTTTTTCTCAGCCATAAACACAGTGTGAAAAAAAAAAAAAAAAAAGAAAAAAAAAACAAAGAAAAAAAAGATAAATTTATGTTGAATATTGTGATAGTTATTATTTCCCTTTTGGGGATTTATTAAGCATGTGTTAGGAGTTTAGGCATAAAATGAAATTGTTTTTTTCGCTACATGGATGTCTTCTGTGACTATCTGTAAAATTTCATTAAGGTGTTAGACTTGATATTGCAGATCAAAGTAATCCCAAGAGATTAAGGAGACCCTGCTAATTGACTAAGGTCATGTACTTCACTTCCCACTGGCACTTTGGCCTACATTGACAACAGAGGAGCAGTCCCATCTCAAAGGACCATTCTATAAAAATACCATTTTCTTTATCTGTAGTCCAGTTTTCACACCGCTATGATAACAAGGGATTTCATAAATCCAGGTGGACTGATTAGAGTTTTGAGTATGTAACTTTCTGAGTAAAAAATATACATGATACTTTTGAACAATTTTGACATTTTATCTTACCCTTTAAAACTCACGGGAACGTATTGCACGTTAGGTGTTTAAGAATAAAAAGTGTCAGCATATATAGCAAGTTCCATCATTCAAACTTGGCACTAAAGAGGATATAGAAAGCGTTGCTGCAGACTATTAAAACCAGCTAATTTACAACCAAAGACATTGTTGCATGAAGTACCAACTTGGTCAATAATTAGAACTTGGAATATATATCCAGCTTTGACAAGAGAAAGTTGCTAAAAACCTTTCCCTGTTGATCAAAACACGCAATATATTACTCTCAATTGGACAGTCACTGTTAGTTCCATATTGTGATATTATTGAAAATTATGGACTATCGAGGGGGTGTGGTGAGGAATTATGACGGCTGTCAGCAAGATTTGTGAACCCATTGCTGAGACGTGTGCTCCCTCTTGGATCCTACACTTTGAAATGTGAATGCTGGAGAAGTTGGAGGGAATTCAGAAAAGCACTCCAGAAATGAAGCACAATTTGGAAAATATGGCTCTTTTTCTGTCCTTATCAGGGGAGAAGTAAGGAACTCATACCCAATTGACCAGAAGTTGAAGGGTAAGATTTACAGTTCCCTGGAAGTAAACAGGGGAGCTCAGATCATACAGCTCATTAATTTAGCAGACTATGAATAAAGACAACTGACAACAGCAAGCTGAGTGAGAAAGGTGCAGACTAGAAATTTGCTGCCATTTTTTTAGTAAGTTATACACCGAGTGATTTTGCCAGTGTTCTTTCACTAGAAGTCTTAAAACCAAGTGGTTGGGGCTTTTTTTCCTAGGAGGTGTGCTGCTGTTTCAAAAAAGTTTTTTAGGTCTGATTCACTGGTTGTTTTTCCTCAAGTTTATCCAAGTTCTTCTTGAAGGGAAGATTCAAACTTGAGGCAATGTCATAAGCAATGGGTTTACTGGGTACATTTTAACGATGTTAATGGATGTAACAACCACCCTTCCATTCACCGGATGAAATCCCCATCTAAGCAGAAGGATAGTAGAAGGCTTATGACATACATAAAATGTGTGTCGTTTGCATGGAGATGAATTTCAGACTTTAGAAGCCAACAGAATCACATTTTCCATTATGTTCACCCAGCAGAACGGATTTCATTAATCAGCCTATCATCAAGGGCTCAGTCCTACCACATTACTCACACTAAGTAATACCTAAGATGCAAATAGGTCCACTAAAGGAAAGGACGCATCTGGAGAAGTTGTGTCATTCTATAAGTAAAGGTGCTTTAATGGACTTTGAGAAATCCCTAGTTTCACAAATGAAATTCTCATACCCTTTCAGCTCTTCAGAAAGGTCTTGAATAAATAAGCTATTCAACAGAAGTATTTAATCACTTATAGCACTGGAGAACTATGAAAAAAGTTAAGCTTTTGAATGATGTACCTGACGAAAACAGGTAAAATTTACCATGTACTACCTCTTTAGTTCAAACAGACAGTTTGAAATTCCTTTTCATTCAGCAATTGACATCGAACTCTTCAAGCCACCATTCTGAGTAAGGTACTGGAGGCCTTAAGTCCTAGCAACGTGGAAAGACTTGGTCTAGATAAGGCTTTTTTACTCTTGATTCATTGGAATTCGACATGCTGCCGGCATTTTTAATGTTCCATACACCCATTTAACTACCCTGTCACCTGGGGAGGCTAGACTGATCCATGTTAAGTAGTACCTGTCTTTATACAGAATAAAAGTTTGTTTTCTACCAAAATTTTCCTGAAGCTGGCTGGATTCTATATTTTCCTTGCTTTATATCCTAAACATACTATAAAGTTTGAATGATCAAACTGGCTAAACAAAGCATGAGAAATCCCAACTTCTATGGTGGCATCACATTTCCCTTGGTAAATCCCATGAAGTTTTTTGGCTTTCATTTTCTCCAAATGCAAATGAAAAGTAAAAAAAAAAAAACTAATTTTCCCACTGAATTGAGTACTTCTCTATTATTCATTGCAAAATGTCTAATAGTCGTTAGGTGATTTTTGTACCTTTTCATATAGTTAGTTTGTTAGTTGTTTCCTATTGTGGTCCATGGTATATGAATCGTTTGAAAGACTCTTTGGGATAAAATCTGGAAAAAGAAGGAGATATTTGTTAATTGTTGTTGCTGTTCTTGCTATGATCTTTGGCAACACCTGCTGGTGGTAGTATGCAGTGCTGTAGCCACTCTACATATATGCCTTCAACATATAGACCTTCAACTGGCCGCACAATCATTATCCAACTGCAAAGATCACGGACGCAGTCAGCAGGCTTAAAAATATCAGGCCAAGTTCATGAAAGCATTTGGAAATAGGTTTTACAAGCTCAAACACTCTTTCATATTAAAATGTGCCTCATTTTGTTTATCAATGCATCTGCCGTGATTTGTAAAAGTTGCAATTTTATGGCAACATAATCCAGAGAGAATTTTGTACAGAGCACCTTCTGCACTCTTTCTAGTAACAAAGTATTTTGAGCAGCAAGATAAATAACATTTAGGCATCTAACAAAAACTGTCTGGGTCTTTTTTTTTTTTTTGTCTCAAGTCCTCTTTTTTACATAGTACAGCAGCAGAGCCTTGTGTTGTAGGTGAAAGACAGTAAATTTGCAGTAACTGAAAAATAACAGAAGGCGCAGCAGCATTCTTTATGTTAGTCTATATTGATCGGCTCTAATGAGCACCAGTGGAGCTGTAGCTAATGGTGGTATGTCTGGTGTTAAAGGCAAATGTGGGAGAAGATTATCAACCCAAGGGGTTTAACAGTTGCTGGACTGCCCTCAGCCCTCAGGGCAATGATGCACTTGAGAGGTCACTGTATCAAATGAGAGAAAAGATTCAGCTTGTGCTGCGGGAAGAAATGCAGCAGGAGCTGTATTTCAGCGGAGACTACAGGCATCAACAAAACAGTTACTCTCTGCCATTCATTTCTACCCCTCTCCTTTCCCCCGACCACCATCTACCTAGTGTTGCATTTCTAATTAAGAATCATAACATCAGTGATCCGGGAAGGGATGGCGCAGAGCTGCTGCGAATTAGTCAGGCTTGAATACGCACATGGACAGGGTAGGCGCCCTGGACAAGCGGTGCAGGGACCTGCGCAAACGCGAGGAGGATGACAAGTCACGGGGCACAACGCTTCTACACCGATGCCTGCTTATTACCTGGGGGGGGGGGGTCACACTGCCATTTGATGTGAATTTGCTTGATATTTCATTCACTATGTTGCTTGCCACCCCCTTCCGAGATCTGAGAGGGGCGAGATGAGTGACCACCAGAGCAGAGAAGGCCACTGGGCTTCAAGGGAAAGTTAACTGGCAGATACGAGAGAATGCTCGCAGTAAAATGTTAGTGCAGAAAGGAAGCTACAGGTATTCAAAAAGATAAAAAATGAACTGAGAAATGCCTTGAGGTGTATGGCATGTTGCACATTCTGTGCTTTAATAGCATAATGGAATAATTTTAACTGTGTGAGTCTCCAAAACACACCAAGAAGATCTGTTGAGAACCAGGCAGTGAGATTTCACATATTTATCACCATAAATACTAACATATCTTAAAACAAAGAAGCAGAATATTTTACTTAATGTTGTAAATAAGCAAATTAAATATTACCTTAGCTCCATTATGCCGTGGTACCCTGTGGTTATAGCAAATTATTTATTAGGTCTTTAAAAATTCTAAAACATGGATTCTTCTTGTTCCTTAGAGACCAATGATGGGTCAGATTATTAAAAAAATCTTCACAGTTCTAATTTTTTTGCTAGGTTAATATGCAATAAGGCTGAATCTAGCATCCTTTGTTCCAATCGGGGATTTTCCAACCAGAGTTTTGCCTGAACAAGAATGAAGCAAGTCAGAATTTGGTCAAAGATGAAGAATATTTCCTATCCTTGTCAGCAAAAAATAAGGCTTTAGACTGTTATCAGAATGTTGACACAAAAATACCTGAAATAAGTGGAGCAGGCACTAAAGCTGGCACGCACACTCACTGGGAGCAATGAGGCTGGAGACGATAAGAAACATTTTCTACAAAGAAGCAGGAGCTGACACATTCGATGCTCGCTGCCTGATGGGCTCCAGCTCAGGGGTTTTATGTCTGCCGGCTCCCACCACTGTCCATTAGACAGGCACCCGCTCCAGGGATGCTGCAGCCACAAGTGACACTAATGTGCTCAACTGTTGACACTGGGGAACCCACAGAAAAATGTGTTCATACCTGTGGATGCATGCACCGTTAAAAAGTGAACCAGTCTGGCAAAACAGAATGAGGGACTCTGCATCCCCGCCACTTCAACTGTCCCTATCTTCACGCCTTGTTAATGTTGAAATTTCCAAATATCCTAGGGGAAAAAAAAACCACCAAAAAAACCAACCAAAACCCAAACAACAATAAAAAACCAAACAAACAACCAAAAAAAACCCCAACCCTCATTATTTTTAAAGTACATCTTGAGAAGTATTTATGCATTTCCTACTGTAGTTTGAGTTCACGCTTGGTTTACCCAGCATAGCATTTCTCTGCAATATGAACCTATAAGCAGACTATGTGGCAAATTCATGACATTTATTTTCTACAGACTTTTGAATTCATAAGCAGCTTGAGCAGGCTCTCTAATTTGTACAGTCATTGAGATTTCTTCCGGTTGGAAATGCTCCATTGCTATGAGCTGTGCAACACGAGCAGAAGATGACCATGCCCACCAAGCCTGCAGAAATGTTATGGTAGTACTGGCTTATTGACAAGGCCAAAGCTGGATTTAGAAGCTTCAGAGTTAAAAACAAGATTCCCAGCTCAAGATGAAGCAAAGAGCTAGATAGCATGTTTCAAGGGACTGTTCATCCTCTTCAAATGTTTATTTGTTTAAGTATGTGTTTTTCTCCTGCTCCTATTTCAGTCTTAAGAGCTCAGTCACCTGTGTACAGCTGGATACCCAGAAACACAAAGGGCTGTTCAAGTTTGAGAGGTGGGACTTTGTTTTCACCCATGGGCTCTTCTAACACTCTAAACCACTTCTACACCTTTGCTATTGAATTTTAGGTTTGGACATATGTGATTTTAGGAAGGTCAGATGCCTTTATTCTTCTAATGACAGCAGTCACAATCAAATTCCTGCCTATATACTAACAAACCTAGTAGTACCAAAAGACCAGATTTTAAAAAAAATCAATAAAAAAATAAAGATCTCTAAGTATAGAAGTGAAACATTTTGGCAAAATATTTCTCTGAAAGGATAATGTGAATAATAGAACAAGAACAGTTCTGTGATGACTTTTTTTTCTTAAGGAGACTTCACAGTTTGGTAATGCATTATTTAACTTATTTCATACCTTTTGTTCAACACTCTGTACCTTTGGACAGATGAATGCCCGGGATTTGAAATCAGCTTTTATTGGTTTAGCTGACCTGGCAAATAACATCCAGGTGAGAAACCAATGTTGTTGAATTGTTTGATGTTTCTTCTTCCGCAGCACTCTCTCTTTGGTTTGAGGTAAGTACTGTGTGTGCATTAGAGAGTTCATCAAAGCCTGCAGAAGAGTGAAGTGGAAATGCACATGGCAGCACCGCAGGACAGTGGGTCTATACTGAGCTTACTTGGGACCCTGCTGTATTTACCCATATCATGGATGTTAACTCCGAAATCTAATTAGTCCGAAATGCCCCTTCCAAAGCAAATACAAAATTGTAAATGAGCACAAACTTTAATGTTACCAAAAAACTAAAACAAATAACTCAGTGATCATAATGACATTTAGACAGCAGTTTTAGAAGTGATTGGTTTACTCAGACTTCTTGCTGTGACGGGTGTATAAGGGTAGGATCTTGCTCTACAAAATCTGCAACAAAAGTCCCTTGGAGCTTAATGACGTGGGCCTCCAGTTAAGGGAGCCATCATTTAGTATTTTTTTTTTAGTAGCTGGTATTGACTAGTCGTTTTGAAATGTTTGCTTTGAAAAGGACATGCTATTTATTTTTTCTTTCCATTTAAATATCAAAAATAAAAGATCTTGCTCTAGCTCATAACAATAATCCATACAATGAATAACCACTCGGTGGCATAACAAGTTTCCTCACCCAAACAAAGAAATATTTTCAACTCTGGAGATAAAGTAGCCATGAAGTCTACACCTTTACCCGTCAGTCTCAAAATAATCCTACCAAGTCTTTGTAACCTGAGCAGTAAATAAAATTTTGCTGGTATATTTTTTTTCCACGTATATTTCAACCACCTAAATGAAATGCAGTGATTTCAGAGGTTTATAGAAAATGCACCTTATTTTCTTTGCACTGGAGGTTTTCACTTTACAGTATCCTAGCCCTCACCCCTTAAACACAACTAAATCCCATAAGTGATCCCAAGATGATACTGTTTAGCACAGTACTATTATTTTCAATGAAGCAGCAAGTGCTGCTGCATGAGCACTTGAAAATGCATGAACCTTGCCAAGTTTTGAGAGGAACCCAAAACTTGAACTTTGTACATTTTAGAGAAAAAAAAAGAAAAAAAAAAAAAAAAAGAAAGAAGAAAAAAACCCTCCAAACCCCAAGAACCATGCTAATTCAAAGCAACTTGAGAAATTAGTCTGTATTGTCATAAAGTCTGGTTTATATCTACAAATCACATGGAAATCCCCTCTCAAGGAAAAAGCCCCTTTTCTACTTACTGGCCCCCTCTCCGATAGCACTGGCTCTGCTCTCTGCACCCCAGCATCTTCCTAACATCTCCCAGTGATTTCAGCCCCAAGGATCCTCCCATCCGCTTCCGTTGCAGAAACACACCCTTAATCCGCATCAGCCACTGTGGGAGAGAAAGCCTCCTGGTCCTAACCGTCCTGCTTGGAGCATCTTGCTGATGGTTTAAACCAGATAAAGTGCCGATGAAACCATTCAAACTCAAAACAGCACAACTGGCCGTAGCTGCCCAGCAAAGCCGTTCGGCCGTTCACAAGAGGAGCTTGGCCGAACTTTCAGCACATTTCCCCTATCACAAGGCTATTGGTGAGACCTGTGCGTGATGAAAAGCTTTAAACCCTAAAAAGTTCTCGCAGGTCATTTGAAGTTTATTTAATAACACCAATTTTTGCTTGCTCCTAGAGTGAAATAGCCGCAAAATGCCAAATATTTCAGTGAAACGGCCCAGCCAACATTTTTCACTCCCTGGCTTCCCGAGGTTCACAGGACTCTTTCCTTTTTAATGCCGCACATCTTCTGTCTCTGCAGTTCAAGCCCGACTCAACACAAACCGAATCTTCATACTGAGGTATTTCCTAAGTACCCAAATATTATATTTTTAGGAATTCAGCAAGGTCTTTCATGGCCGAGTTCTCCTCACTGGCTGATGGTTTCAGGCCATGTCTGCAGCGGGACTCAACCAGCGCAGCTTTGCTGACTTTGACAGAGCTTCACCGAATTACTTGAGACAAATCGTAGGCTTCTTATTTAAGCAAAGCTCCTAAATTGCTTGAGGACAATATAAACACTTAGTAGAAAAGATGCATTTGCCTAACTACTCATTTACTTTCTTAAAGATCAAAACACTAAATGTCATCTCAGCTCTGACTTGAGGACGTGATTCCAGGACTTGAGCCTTCAACGGACTGCATTATGCGACCGCTTTTTGGTCAGAGGATGAGACACTCCTGTTTTCAGGAACTTTTTCCATTTTGACTTCAAGCCAAAATGGCAAGGTTTAGTGTAGCTATTAACGCTCGTTGTGACAAATTCTGTTCACAGATCTGTTGAATGAAATTACTGCCACTAGCTCCCTCCCCTAGTTTTGACCAGCACCTTTGCGTTTTCAAGGTTTATTCCTAAATTTTTCCTTCCAGACTCTTTCCTCTATTTTTTTGGTGGACCATCTCTACAGTGCTTTTACCTCTGTCCACATCAACTCCATTTCTGCTTTTGCCTTCTTGTTTTGTCCTCTCTTATCTTCTTAGTGAATAGCCCTCCGGTGACAATTTAACTGCACTTCTTGCAGGTTTCTTAACATCCAGGCTCCATACTTACTCCCACAATCACTTGATTTGGTCATTGGGTTACTGAACTTAACCATCCCATAATTTACTTTTTTTTTTTTTTTTCTTTCTTTCTTTTTCCTTGTCCCAGGGAAAAAGTTGTTTTGTTTTTCCAAAAAAATACTCTCACAACATACAAGCATGGGCTTGGTGCCTTCCCAGAATACACACCTGGTTCCCCAATACACAAATGCCGCTATGCCTAAAATTCAAGGGTGATGGTTTCATATTTAAAGCATTATCAGCAGCCGGGTCACTAATAGTGCCTTAACACAGAAAACAGCCAAAATTAGTTAAATATGGAGAAAAGTTTGTTGATCAAAAAGCAAAGAAAAACGTCATTTCATCACCTGGTCATATGAAATCATTAGCAGTAAAAGGACAGCAGGGAGAGATAAATCAAGTGCTGAATCATGAAAAGAGTCAGCAGATCAAGGTCTTTCTTCTAAAAAATCTTTAGCAGGAAAAGGAAGAAACACTGGATATTATTTCCAATTATTTCTCAAATTGGAACAGAGAAAGGAAAATAAAAAATACACACACACACACACAAAAAAAAAAAATCCCTGACTTGGTGCTACTGGAGTTTGTAGCTGGAAGGAAAGTCCTTGCTTATATTGAAGTAAAGTTCTGAAAATAAGCAAAGAACAGATTTATTGATTTTTGGTGAAGTCTGGGTGTAAAAAAGAGAAAGAATAAAGAAGTGCTCTTTGCCCGCTATGTCCAAATGACATCCCCAGTGGCCTTCTTAATGGTGGGGGAGGGGAGGGGGCAGGTGCCTACCCCGGCACATGGACACAACTGCCCTTAGGCTAGGGCTAATGGTATTGGCTGAGCCTGCTGTAAGCCTCTCTTTTCTAATAGCCAACTTTCTCTGTGCGAGAAGACAGACAGATATTGATTGGTCCAAATGCCCTTGAGTTGACAACATCTGAAATGAAAATCCACAAGGCTAGCACAAACTTTCTGCAAGTTCAATTTCTGGAATCTGATTATGAGGCTGGACTGCGAAAGTGTTCAGACATGTAAAAGCTCTCCTTCTGTCGCTGGCTTTGTACGTGTAATTATCGGGAGGTAAGCGACTTCATCAGATTTGCTAGACAAATGGCAATTTGAAGAGGCAATTTAAGAGTAATAGCGTTTTGATTAAAGGGACAAAGCAAGCAGTCTCCATCGTGAAGTTTAATGACAAAGGATCTAATTCACGGAGACACAGGTCGCATTTCCTAGCTGTAAGCAATAATTAGGTATAAATAAATAAAATATGCACTTTCTTTTCATCTGCTGCTACAAGGGGTGCTTTCCAAAGTTACTAAAGGGTGTTAGAGAAAGCTACACAATTTAAAGTGTTCACCTTTCAAGGAAGTTACTTCATCCATGCAAAGTCTAAGGTTCAAACAAACATTGACTACCAGCAAGTCTGGTTTTATTTCCTAATGACTTTTTTTCCCAGAATTAAAACATTGAAGTTACAGTTTACAAATGTTAAGGATGGGGAATGCAGAACGCTGGAGGAGTTTAGTTGTACCTTATTAAGCATTCTTTTTTTATTCCACAAATTCCTCCTAAATCAATACATTGACTACTGTATAAACCTTAAATAAAGCATTATTAAAGTGGAAGCAGTGTTTCTGTCTTAGTGGGTTATTTAGAAGCATAAGAGATACACTCTTAAGAACCAGTCTCATGCCAGGTAAAGTACAGCTGGAATACACATTAAATTTATTCAGTCATTGATTTGTAATGTTGATCCTCCATGGCTTCATGTTTCTTTTCTCATTAATCTTGGTTAACCCTCTCAAAACAATGCCAACATTGTCGTTTGATGTATTGAGGATCCAACATGCCGAGGATGCTGCTTCCTAGACTGTGATTCCTGCCATGAGTAGGGCTAAAGTCACAGATCCAGAGACTCTTGTTTGCTTTTTTTGGTGTAAAAAATAGAAAAGAAAGTTTTCTCTTGGAGGAAGAAACAGACAAAGAAAGAAGATGCTCTCCTAAGACAGTGTATCTGAATGATTTGGCTGCAGAGTATTAAAAGATCTGCTGGAGGTCTCCTATGTGGCAAGAAGCAAACTGCTGTGGTGTTTCCACTAATAAAGAATCAGCTCCAGAAGAAAGTCACTATGGAGGAAAGCAGAAAGCTGTACAAACAATCCTAATTTAGAAATTAAGATCTCTGCCTATAAAGTGCCACAAACTATTTTAATGTGAGATTCTTCTTATTAAAGAATAAGAATAATAAGAATAAAGAAAAAAAAAATCTACCTGGAGCTACTTCCTCTCCACCTGATAAGGATGTTTATGCAGAGAAGCTGGCTGAAGAGGAGGAGGAGGAGAGGTCATTTGGGGAGGAACCAACAGCAAATATACACTCGGAAACCTGGAGCAGGTACCACCCTGCAGGAGGTGGCACTCGGCATTAAACCCCTTGTCCTTTCCCATGTGGAATGAATCGGGCTTAACCCATCATTCCCCTGGTCTTCACGCTGCGCGTGCAGAAACTGAACTGCAACAATTACCAGCCACTTCTGAAAAATCTTGCCCAATCTCTTTTCGTATATGTATGTATGGGTAACTATACTTGTCACCATGTGTCATAACACATGTCACAAATATCAGCTGTTTAGATTAAAGGGCCTACCGCTATAGGACCTCTCGCTGCAGCACCATAACTAGGTTCATAGTCCTTCCTGAGGATGCAAGTCCTTTTGTTATGGATCGGCTCTATGGGCTTTGATTTTGGCATCCAGCTTGCTTTAAAATCCGGTCTTTTAATTAGCATGTCCAAACTTCCCCATCTGACTTTCTAACGAGCTTTGAATCCCAAGGATATATTATCGATACAGGACAAAAATTTTAAAAAAATAAAATTCCCAAGCTTCCATTTTGCCTGTAATAATTTACAGACTGTAGGAGATCAAGATGCACATGTAGAATGACCACCCCCTTTCATATCCATAGAAGTTACATTCAGCATCAAAGGGGAAATGTTTTAGCTGAAGACAGGCTATGAAGGAAACATTAGCAGCAAATGTGAGTCTGGTTTTCAGTAAATCCATCCCTTGAAACTGTTTCTTCCTTCAGTACCAAATAGTACTTTCTAATCTTTTGTCTTTTCAAACAGCTGTGATAATATTAAAAACATGCTTCACAGCAAACACCATTTGTGGGATTTTCCTAAGAGATGTGGCTTTGGATAAGGAAGTGCAATTGAGTTAAAGCAGTAGGAGAGCCCGGAGTCAGTGGGGTTTGTTGTGATCAGTTGACCACTTCCCAGTAGGCATCTCTGCAGTCGCTGAGAATTACTAAACACCATTTCAAGGAATATAGGTAATTCAGTCAACCAAAAAACCAAACAAAATAACCCCAGCATAAAATACATTTTAAAAAACCCAACTGTCATGTGAAAAGTAGAAATCTGTCGAGCCTGCTCTGAGTCATTCCCGGTGCACTTAGCTAAGTTAAAATCAGATGGACAAAATTTCTTAGTGTGCATATGGATTAGAAAACAGGTATTTTTGCAACCACTGAAACGTTTTTGAGATAGAGAAATGACAAAGCTGACTTTTTTCCCCCAATACTTAGAACATATCACACCTTTCACACAAGTATGTCACAACACTTTAGAGAGTAAATAAGAATACACTATTTGATATGACAATTCAGAGAAGGCATTACAACTGAAGAGCTTCCTTGCTGTCAGATAAAAGCGTGTCAGGTTTGCCCTGCACCAGGCATGGCTCTCTGTGGCCTGGCCGTGATTTGTACTGGAGTGCCTAGAAAAAAAACACCTTGTAATCCCTACCATATTTTCACATATTTTTTCCTGTCGAATTGAAGCTGGCTGATAACAGCCAGGACAAACAGCTGAGGAGCTTTCGGTGCAGCTCACACAATTCTCAGGCTGTTGTCTTTTCACTTACAGTCCCTGATCTGTCATCAAAAGAATTCTGAAAAAAATTCTCAGCTGGACTTTCATAGCCACTATTGACAAGTAAATACATGTATATATGTCCACACAGATGTCACACACTTTTCTAAAATACCGACGCATGCAAAATCGAATGAACAATATCTGATCGCATTTTACCATTATTGCACTTCTAAGACAATACTCTGCTACCTCTATAAAGAATGATAGGACAGGCAGGCTGGAGTAGCTGCAGGGGATCCTATGCCTGTTGACTGCCAAAGCTGCTTACTACTTAACAACTGATCAACTGGCCCCCAAGGCAACAGCTTAACAAGCCCCAGTAGAAGTAGGCTCAAGATTTCTTCCTCAGCAAAGAAAATGAAACCATTTACCAGATATGACCAATATCTAGAAATCAAGGTAGCAGCACTTCAGCTCCCTCGCTCTTTAGAAATAGCAAGGTATTTTTAATCTGAATTCCTAAAGTGGAGCGCAGCTTACTGATATTGCAGTAAGAGAAGGGAAAGTGGTCTGGGGCTGCTTTGCAGAGACAGAGCTTGGTGTGTTGTGCCTTGCATACTTACTGCCTCCAACACCGCCAGCGAGAAGGGATGTTCATGGGTGCTTCGGGGCAATACCATGTCGTACGTGTGTGTGTGTGAGAGAGAGAGAGAGAGAGAAAGAGAGCGCTTCGGTACCGAAATGCAACAATTCCTCTGGGGTGAGATGTGGCAGCTGTTTACCAGCACAAAGCAATTCTGTACAGCAGTTTCGGGGAGGAAATGAAGAATACTGTACTCGGCTGAAACTACAGGGGGGATTTTAGGAAAGCAGAATTTAATTACCCAAGCTGGAATTTGGCCAGGACACCAGGGCTCACACCTCTGCTCTCATGAAAAGTGCCAAGGGGTCTTTAATAGTAACAAACAGTGAAGAGTTCAGGTTAGTGTTTCACCTGTATGACAATGCCTTCAATAACATTTTGCTCCTTAACAGAGTGTTAACAAAACTTTATCCAAAAGTCCTTGGTTTTGCAGTGGAGTTACCATGGAGAACAGCTTTTCTTATGAAGTTTCTGTTTATCTCAGGATCATCTAGAAAAAGCCACCTTATAACACGTCTTCAGGTCCACTGCAGGAAATTAAAGGAATATTTGCCATTTTCAGGCAGGGTAGACCATAGAGACTGCCAGCTAATATATCCAGATTAGCTGAATCAGCTCCATAACCTACCTCCAATAGTCTGACACATTTCCTAAAGCATCCGTACTCTAGTTCTTCCATCCCTCGAGTCAGCAATGTTCTTCTTAGGAGATATTTTTTTTTCTTTAGCAGTTTTTCAAAACGAAAACTTGAAGCTAGAGGGAGGGTTGGCATTTTTCAATTTGTTTCTATGGCTTGCTTTTTTTATAGTTTTAATCCTGCAGCCATCAGGAGAGGTGTGAAGAAAACCTGCAAGGACAAACCTTATTTGAAAATTGGAATGACCTGTTGACAACTCACCTTCCTGCACACAGATTTATTAACATATGTTACTTGGTGTATTTAGTGGGGTGTGTTACTTGTGTGACTTGGTGAGTGTTCTCCCCTTCAAATTTCTCCTCTGTTTTCACTTCTGCCATTTCTTCCTTCACCATGTTCTCCAAATTAAACTTGCAGCTTTTTGAATGTTCTTTGTTTCATGCCTCCAACTCTTCATTTCTAGATCATTATTTACCTTCTCCCCTTATGAATATACTAAAGAACTCAACAACGAGGCTGCAGATTGCTGAAACTGCCCTGTATAACACTAACCAGTAAGTGTTGCATCATTTCTTTGTATTTTCTACTTGTAATAGATTTTTTACGTATAGATTGGAACAAGAACTGTTTTCTGCTCCATGCCTCTGCATTGACCTCTGTAGAAGGGCTCATAAACTTTTTTGTAATGACCAAATTACTAGTATTAATGAAGAAGATAACAGCTCTGGAAGCCTATTAAGTATCCAGACACTCTGCTGTTTGCAAAAGCTTCTTGGAAAAAGTGAGGGTTCAAAAGCCCTGGCTAACTCTCTGTTAAGTCTTTGTGACAACTCCTAAGAAGGTCAGAGCCCTCCAGAAGATGAAACTGTGTAACCCTGAGGTCCCAAGATTTTGGACGAGCTGTGTCAAACCTTCAAAGGCAGCTATTGGGTTTACCAGGAACCTCCAGCTTGTCTCAGATATGCTCTAGCACATACATTGTCATCGAGTTTTCAAATGCTAATTGGTAATGTAATTCGATTACAGCACTCTCAGTTTGTAGTAAGAAGGAAGATGGTCTTTAGGATGCATGTCAATGGGGTCCGATAAGTAGAAATCAAGTACCAAAGCAAAAAACCCATATAATGTCATACCCGGTATGACATCCCACACTTGAGAAAATGGATGACGTGACTTGCATACATGACATAATTCAGTGAAATAACCTAAGTACAAAAGAAAGGAACAAAACGGTGCAGATTTACTCAACAAAAACATAAGCAAAAAGTTTTAACTCGAAATTCTAGGCATGACTGCTCTTGTGATGCTGCAACAATATGTGAAATGTGAGCTCCGTGTCTGCCAGCACCAAGAGGATTTCAATATCACAAGTCCTAATGATTTCTATTGCCTCATTGTAGCATCCTCTGAAAGAAAACACAGGACTGGATCAATGTAGTCATTGACTGACTCAGTGTATGGATAACGGATACACGTTAATACAGTCTACATTCAACCGGCGTGGTCCTTTAGAATTACAACTAAAAGTATAACAATACAATCTTCACTTTAACCTGAGCAACAGCTGAATTGACTTTTCCAGCTCTGTTTTCAAGTAAACACTGCTAGCTCCATTGCAAGGCAGCCTTGCAAGCCCCCAAGCATCCTCTCCATAAAAGGTGGAGCATCATTAGGTGAATTAACCCTCAAACACAACCCATCGTAACATACATCTACACCATTTAAAAGTACTTTGCACTTCTAAAGCACCTCTGTAGAGTATACTGGTCTATAGGCGCTTTATATATACTCTTAAATACCTCACAGGAGATGGTGAGAGATAAGAATCAATATTCTCATTTTATAGAAGAGCCAGCAGATAAAACAACATACCAAAGGCTACACAAATTTTTGTACCATGTGTTCATAAACTCGAATCCTATTCTGTTGCTGGGATGTATATAGGATTTTTTCCTAAGCTATAAAACTCATCTTTCTCTCATCTACAATGAACTTGCCTGTAGCGTACAACTATTCTGCAACTTTACGGCTTCCTTGTTTTCATGTTTGTTTGTTTTACTGACCCAGTATCACCTCTGTAACACAGAAACCTAGACAAACCATCAAGTCCTGCTTTCTGACATAGCAGAGCAAGGGGATTAGAGAATAACTGTTCAGCCTGTAAAATTAAATTACATATACTGTACACGCCATACCCTATTTTATGTGCCGCAGAAGAGATCTTGTCAGTGCAGCTGAGGTCTGAACTGGGTCCTAGGTGTTACGCTGTTTATTTCATCGGAAAAGTGACCAGAAGGAGGAAATCCCTATGACCAATAAAATTAACACCGTAGTTCACTAGTACCCAGAGGCCAATGGCAAGCCATAGGTTTTAGATGTTTTGGGGGATGAATACCTAGCAACCAATAATTCATCCAGCCAAGATAACTATTCAGATTAAACAATTACAGAGTCCCAAATATAAGTTTTAAAAGGGAAGGAATCCTTATGTATCTTCTTTCCAAAGTGTTCATCTTAAACTTTGATTAGTTCAGTGTTTGGTCCATATTTTCTTGCACAGAAAACCAAGCAAAAGCGAGTTCTGTGCCAGGGGACTATTTTTAAAGAGGAATAAGAGGACATTTGCAGAGCGAGTTTAACTTCTCAAGATCCAGTATTTCAGAAAACAGGATTACAAATTGTGCTTCGGTGTGTGACTAAGTTGCATTTTTGGATGTTAGTTCAATACATTTCAACAGGAAAACATCCTGTCTAATGAATTAAGAGAGTAAATTGGCAGGGTAATGTGAAACATGATTACCCATAGCAGAACTACTAAAACAATTACTGTTGTAGAATTTCTTATTTGGTATATATCTTCTATAGTCATTGATGATGTCATTTGGGAAATAATAATATGTAAATGCCTCAAAATAATGTTAAACTTTTAATATTTGAAGAATACTTTTGAATACTTTGAAAAAAACTTTTTTTTTTTTCCCCTTTATGGAAACAGGTAACTCTGATTACAATATTAGAAAATAGATCAATCATGAGAGTAATTTCTACCACTTAGTTTAGCATGGATTAGTTCTAAGTTTAAAGCAAAGACCATTATTTTTTTGATGACACACGAAGTCTACCAAGTTTAACCGAGAATATGACATAATTGCAACTTAGAATTAAAAATAATAATAATTAAAAAAATATTTCCTTGTGTTAACTTATTTAGCATAAAGTCATCACAACCCTTTGGGAAATGTTTTCATGTAGATATCATTAGCTAGAGATTTACCAGGGAACAGAGATTTACCAAGGTACACGGTAAAAACTTCAGCTCTATTATTCTTTCTAAGGAATGCTGAGAAATAATTTATTATGATCTCAGCTATAAAAGCTTTCATTTCTTAAAAAGGTCTTCTCTTACCCCTTAATTTCTTACTTGACAGAATTTCAGAAGTTCTCAGTAACCATTTCTCAGTTATTAACAACTCTCAAATGAGACAAAATGCTATCACACACATATAATTTTGGTATCTACAAGGCTAAAACACAGCCAAAAATCATACATTTAAAATTCAATATCTAACTATTTATAGCTATGCTTGCATGTTTGCTTCTCCATCTTCCTTCCCAATGAAAAGATTCCAAAATATCTATTGTTAAGTAGTCTAGTCAGATGTTAGATATGTTAAAAACTTCTTGAAGATGTTCATGCTAGCCACTAAAAAAAAAGTTCATGAATATTTTTATGTCTAGGACTACCAACAATTTTTCTTTTCCAGTGAAAGAATTTCACTTAACATCATGGGTCAATCAAGTGTTTTAGTCTCAGGAGAAAGTGGAAGAAATCACTTGAAAATGGCTGGAAAAAATCTTAGCTCCAGAAGGAGTTTTGAAAAGGTGGACTCAAGGTCAGTAAAGTGCTAAATGCTGTTCCCGACTCTTGCCAATCCCTTGGTGATCCAGTTCATACAGCAAGTTGATTAGAACAAGCAGAGCTGACTGCCTTAAAGATGCCTTGTAATTGACCACAGTGCATCTGTTAGACTTGTAAAAATAAGGTATATTTTATGGAAAGGCAAGGCATCCTTGTTTACACATCTTAGAGGAGGAAGAACAGATGCTCAGTGCCTTAAAAGATATAAATACATACGCTGTGATTTAAGTCATAAAGATGCATAAACACATCTTTTTTCAAATCATTCCCAGTTTCTTTCAAAGACCTCAAATTTTGTGTCTAATCAAAGAAGATAGCAGCCTTTAGATAGTAAAACTATTTTTCAGAACAGAATGTAACCACACAGTAGAAGCGTTTCTGAGTTGTGTCAGTCCGGTTTTGTTAAGCCTATGTGCATAAAGCACAATGATCAAATTAATGAATGTCATAGTGGTTTTGGAGGTGACTCTTCTGTCTAGAGAACAAATACTACTATTGACCTGAATCCCAATAACTGACATTACTATGTGCCAACCAGACATTTTTATATTAAGAAAAAGCTAGTACATGTAGAATTGATTATATAAGCTAAATGCTCTTGGGATTCCCCATACCGAAAATAAGCTCAACAAGCTCCAAGAAAAGCTAAACAAACTGTCCAAGCTCGTGAAGCTTTGTTTAGGTTGGGGATGCTGAAAAAAGAGAGGATTTTAATACTTTGAAGTAGGTCTTCCAAAAAGATCATCTCACTTGTTTAAGCACCTGCTGGATTCCTTGGGTAGAAAGAGGTTTTTCTTTTCTTTTTTTCTTTTCTTTTCTTTTCTTTTTTTTCTTCTTCCCATAATTATTTATTATTTGATATATTCAAAGCCAGTTCAGAACCTTTTAGACTGCAGTAATTAACCTAGCAATTAGTTGACGATACTAAGTCTCTGACATTAACACCCACTAACCTACTCATTTAACTTCAAGGACACTGGTTTCTTACATCAGTAGATCATCAAAGGTGAAGTCATGTACATGAGACTGTTAGAATTGAAGAGGTGAAAATTTTAAACTATAGTAACATAATGTATAATAACATAATTATATTCACGGAGAAATCAGTCATTTTTTTACATACATTCATATATGTTTCCTAGACACATACATATGTAGCTTTCAACAATAATTTCCGCGGTTTTGCTTCATAAAGTTTCAAAATATATTAATAGAATCACATAAAACAAAATCAATTTTTTTACCAAAACTGCGCCTCTACAAAGAAATTCATGGTTTAACCAATTGGAGCCACTAGGTTTACCACATGAAAAATAGGATGCTTTATCAAAAGAATAAATTAACACTACTGCATTTTTTAATTACTAATTTGAATTTAACAGTAATTCAGTAAAATTATTTACCCTACTTTGTAACACAGGTGTCTGGCAAAGAACAAAGCCAAACCCCTATTTCAAGTCAAAGTTGTCCTGTGACTGACATACCATAAAAATAATACAACAGAGCTATCACCACACTGGGTGAACCAGCAAACCAGAATGTGGGCTGGACACCAGGCTCATTGTTATAGCTTCATCAGAATTGCACAAAAAGAGCCTCATTTTGACTCTAACAGGAAAGACAATCTGATGTTTTCCCTTTCACCAGTTTTAAAAAATCACTTCAAGAGGACGGCAAAAGTTTGGGGACTACCTCCGTAACAGTTGTATCTGTGCAAAATTATCTTTCCATGCTCACCTAGAGCTTCTGTATTTCTACAGATTTTCTATGTAATAAGATTACAAAGGCTATGAAGTCACTCTAAGTTTTTCAGTTTGTACGGATCTCTTCTAAAAATAGCGGTTGAATGCATGAATTGCTTGGTGGAATTCCGTGATCGCTTATGCAGAAGGCCAGACTGGATGGCCATAATAGTCCCTGTTGGTCTAAAAATCCATGAGTCAATTAATACACGAATCTGATATAATTTAGAAGCTTGTTTTCATGGATCCACTTGAGATTAAATATAAATGGCTAAGCTTTAATTATTTTAACATCTGATATTTGTCAGGCAAATTACTTCAAAATCAAACCATGACTTTCCATCCTGGTGAAAACATTTAATTACACTAACTACTAGTAAAATTAGTTCAATCTGGTCTCACATGCTTTTGGTTAGTGTTAAATACTGACATGTCTATTTATCATCCCTCTGGGTTCGAATGCTCAGTAACATTTCCCAGTTCCATCCAGGAAAATGTTCATGCACTCACCTGCAACAGAGGCAATCAAGGCAGCTACCTGTGCCTTGTCATCTAGTAAGCGTTTCCAAAGAGCTGAAGAGTAACAAATACCAATATTAGGAATGCAAAAACGTTTCAGAAGAGCTAAACCCATGGATTTTTGTATAGGCTTAAAAACTTTTTTTAAAAGCCCTCAAAAAAAATAACTCTAGGTCAATAAAACATTTGTGAGTGACCAGATCCTGCAAAGCCAGATATTCTGTCGCAGCAAAGGCAGCGATGCTCGGGCACATAACCTACTGAAGATATTCTGATTATGACAGATCACCTTTCTGCTGAGGACCTGACGATTTTTCGCTATCGTGATTCACGCGGAGAAGATGTCAGAACTGAGAGAAATTTATTTTCATGCATTCTTCATTCTATTTTGCTTGCTGCATCTGCAAATTTCCTCAGTAAAATTCTTCCACGTTGCAAAGATATTTTTGGAAGTGAACTGACGGTGATCTAAGCCAAGAAACAGAGGAAGTCAATCATCTGCTCAGAAGCAGAGTGTTGTTTAAAAATGAAAAGTTTACAAACATCAGTGTTATGTGAAGTTCCACTTATGGTTATTAATATGAGCGTGAGCCGAGGTAGCGAGATTGCATCCATTTGTTCATACTGGACATTTCCTTCATGACAGTAAAAAGCAGCTCCTCTAGAATCACCCTGGTACTGCAATAGCTGGGAGTAGTAAGGTGAAATATGGCAGAAAAATAACATTCAGCCAAAAATGTGACAAAAACGGGGTTTGATTTCAGCAAGGTCACATCTTTAAAAAAAATCACACATGCTGAATACATAACTCCTTCATACAGAGTTTCTCTTAGGTGGGAAGGGGGCTTGCCAAAACCTGTTTTAAATGCACAAAGTAATAAAAATTAGTGTTGTTGCTATAACACAAAGAATTCTACAATCCCAGATCCTGCTCAAACCACACCACCACCTGAGCAGCTGACTCAAAGTCTGAACAAACATCCATGTGCTGATGAAGAGGCAACTATCGCCTACCCAAGGACTTAAGGTGAGCAAGTCACCTTGAGAGATAATTAAACTAATTTACACCTGTGTAGAACTGAACAGAATTCAACGTGAGCATTTTAATATTGCAGAAAAAAAATGCACGTTGTGTTTATCCAAAACCAGTGTGAGATAACTTAATTTAGGATTTTATGGACACGTTAAAATGTATAAGGGTAGAGCAGAGGTTGCATACGTAACCTTGCTTTGAGAACTTCTCTCTGCAGAGATTTGAGCAGAAGCTGCTCCTAACGGCTTACGTTTCCCTGCGTTGTTTTCTTCCAGGACAACACACACGCACTGGTAGAGTGATGTAGTCAAATGCAAAATGCACTTCAGGCTGGTATTTCTGATCTCCTTTAATCTTCCTTTCTTGATTAACAGTAAGGGCATCTGTGAAGGACAATTGACGTGGTGCAATAGGTCGTTTTCCGGTCTCAACCTTGACAGTGTAATCAGATATATGGCATGCTTAATAGAGGTCAGTTAATGCAAAGATTAAAATTAACTTGAAGTCAATAAGGGAATAATAAAGGAAAATGATCACCCTGTTGCTCCTACTTTGTAAGAGTAAACCTTACATTGCAGGCCAGTAGTAAAAAAAAAAAAAATTTAGTCGTAAGCGATCCAATAGGCCTTCATAAGCCCTCCAGCAAACAATTTAATGATTTCAGGTACCCTTTAAACTAAGTGGCCAATCACTGCTAAATCCTTTGGTATTCATTGTAATAACATTGATCATGATGAACTCTTTTGGTATTAATGTGGATGTAATATATACCTTTTTAATTATAGAACAAGAAAATCCAATTACCCCTTTGCCTCATCAAAGTTCTTTGCTAGCTGCCACTATTTAAACATACATTATGAAACATTCAAACTGAAAGAGATTTTTGTGCAAAGCAAGGGCCAAATCCTGCCAGATGCTGACCACCCTTCACTCGCAGGACGCTGGGGAGAAAGTGAGCATGCCGAGCAACTCTGGGGAGATGTTTGCTCTTTGCAGGATCAGACCTTGACACACATGGAAAGGTAGAGAATGTAGCGATCAGCTTCAGGAAGACCCTGATTTAAAAAGGCAGAAAGCATTTGTTTATATAATGGAGTGGAAGCTGTTGCGAACAGCTAAGATGATCATTAGTTGGGACAAAATTTACTCTCTAGAAACAGGAAGGAAAAATGATGAGATGAGCAAACTGGTTTGGTTTTATTCCAGGTGCCACCGGCTGAACTCTCCACATTTTGACCTGGCTCCAGGAAACAAGTTGTATTCCAGCCTAAGTCAACTAGAAGCAGAAGCTTGTGTCCTCTGGTGCCACTTTGCAGCCAAGCAGCCCAGATGAACAGATATATTTTGCTGGCTTTTCTTACACGGTAGAGATCTGCTCCCCACGCGCTACGCCATGTGGGCAGGGACTATTTACACAAGTAAGACCACCAGGATTTTCTCCTGCATCAATAACCAGAAGGAATTATCTTGAGGGAAAAAAAATAGCCTTCCCAAGAGATCGAATCCTGCTTTCTTATTCAGTTCCTGCTTTGGGAAAACTATGACAAGCTGAATATGGAGTTCAGAATTTAACTATTGGGAGATAAAAGCAAAAATATTAAAGTTCTAGAATTAAGAAATACTTTATGAGCAGATCCTCTGCTTTAAATAAAGCTAGCTTCAGAAATATATTATTACATCATCAGGTATCAGTCAGGTTCCCATAAGCAGTAGGAGTCAGCCTCTTTGAAGGATGAGATCAGCCCCTGCCCAATGATTACACTTCATTACTTTATCAAAATTGTGGGGGTTTGCTCAAAGACATTTATTGTTGTCCCTTCCTAGCAACTGGCTAAGCAAACCTCATGTCAGAAATCTAATTTATTTATTTATTTTTAGGTCACCCTGTCAGTTCAGTCCCATAAAAACCGTATTTGCCAGAACAGTTCCAGCAGAACTTCATAACGCCACCAAGAATGCAGAAACCTGGTATCGAAGGGAACCTGTTAGGTATTTTCTCTTATTCCAATTGAAAACAACCACAAAATCACGCAAAAAAAAGAAAATTTTAATGACACCTGCAGTAGATCAATCTAGGCACAGCTGTCCCAAATGGCAAGCTGTAACAGAGGTAGCAAAGCGCACTGCTTCAGGTAGCTATCCTGCCTGACTAGGGATCGGGGGAGTTACGTACTACTATGATGTATAAATATACTTAAACAATACATGCTTTTATAGCAAAATGGCACTGTAATCATGTCAGATTGCAATTTGTAAGATACCACTGAACGTTTACGAGATAATTGCCAGATTTCCACAGCTCCACTGCAACTAGAACCTGTTAATCTCGAAAGCAGCATTCAGAAAGAACAATAACAAATTTTCACGATGCTTTAATGCTACATGAGGCACTCTAGGATTAATAAAGATATTTTAAAAGTATTAAATATTGCTCTTTCTTTAAAAATTACATTATAAAAATCTTTCTTCAACATTATTTGAATAAAGCCTCATTACTCACAGTCCAAAGAAGTTCATTAGGAGAAGATCACTTTGGAAAGCATTCAACTAACTAGCCTTTCTTCTCAGCAGTGAATTACATTAGCTACTTCCTAGTTATTTAAATCTTGAAATAAAAGATGTAAACGCTACAGTGACATCTTAAGATCATTGGTAAGGCAGGTCTTGCATGCACAAAAATGCCCAGCTGGTCTGGAGATAAAACAGATTGATAATTAGTTGCAAAATGTAACATTTCATCAGGAATATTTTGAATAATCCAATTTATCTTTGTCAGATATGCAGCACATATTTTTCTTTGGAGACTCTTTGTTCTTTAACATAATATTATAATTTCAGCCTCCTAATTAAAGCACCAGTTGGTCGGACCTGCCTTGATGTCACGCCGCAGATCGGCGGCTGACTGCACTGCACGGAGATAAGGTGCCTGCCCTAAGCCACATGCCACCACTAACTACCGCGGCGCCTGCTGCCTCCCACTATCCTACTGAGGCTGTAACTGGTTTGATACGGGGAAGATCAAAGCCAGCCGGTTCGAAGGGAGGAGGGCCTGACTCTGTTGGCTGGTCTGCACGAGCGGGGCCGGTGTACGGCAGCTGGGACCGCGATTGCTGTGCTCTCTCAAAGGCGAAAAAGCGGCCCGACAGCGCGGGCTCCTACCAGCCCAGCTTTCTAATTAACGGATAAAAATACTCTGTCTCCCCTCGCTGCCCCAGCCGGCTCCGGCAGTGGAGGGGTCCCACAGCTGTCCTGCAGCCCCACTGCTGCTCCCCACGTTTCATCATCCCAGCAGTGCCTCATTCGCCCCTGAAACCATGGTCAGATGGGTGAGGGCTGCCCAGCTTTGCCGGGAGGGAAAGGCAAAGCCCGGCTGGGGGGACGCATCGAGGAGCGTGAGAGCGGACTGAGTGGCACAGGAGGGGATGCAAGCCCTTCCAGCGGCGCTGCCAATGCCATCCCCCCCAGTCCCCCCGTGGCTCGAGGCAGTAGCAGCTTCACACGCTGGTATCACCTTTCTGGTCACAACCCCACGTTTTGCCTCTTGGAAGAGGGGGATTCTGTGTTTGCACAGCTCACAGAAGCTCCTTAAGTCGTGATGGGAACGGCAATGCTTTTCATAGGAGTGTAGCATCTTCAAAAATGAGCTACAGCTGGACTGGCTGGTGCAAGCACCATGGCACAGGGCAGAATGGAGGTAAAACTGGCCATCCAGGTACTTGCTACCACTCTTCTCAGGGGTTCTTCTGCCTGAGAGAGGGCTGCCGCCTCAGAAACATGCTGGTGCAGAGATCATCCTGGCTCCACTACCATCACAGTTAAACATCTGCTGTCTTTCCCAGGTCCAAACTTCAGCCCCGTGCAGGTAAGGGTACTTCTTAAGTAAACGCTGCTTCTAAATGCACCCAGCACAGGGGCCAGGTTTACTTCAGAGATATAAATGGCACCAAAAGAGCTGCTCCTGCAGAGACACCAAGTGCCTTTGGCACAGTCCTGCCCAGCACAGCCTCATTTCCCAGCCCAGCTCTGCACGTGCTGCCATGTCAGAGAACACCTTAGAAATATGAGTTCCCAGCCAAACCTGAGCAAAGCTATTTTCTCAGAAGTACTACCAACCAAATCTCTCACCTGGCAGTGACCACGCTGAAAGGCTTTCTCTTAACTCTTGTAATATAACAGTCCCGCTCCTCCTCTGCCTCGCGATTCAAATAATCATTTACACTGGTGGGAAGTCGGTGCAAAGTGCCCCTCGGTCAGCCTGGCTGTGTCCTACACTGTCAAGAGCTAAACAATCATTTATGACCTGCAACAGCAATAACTCATGCCCACCCCGCGTGCTTTAAAGCGTTCATCACGTTGTTGGCTATAACTTGTGCAATTCCTTAAATAAGCACTTCTTCACATGAAATGCTTTGGCTTTTTCTAATTTCAGAAGTTATTTTTGAAAAAAAAAATTGGGGACCAAGATTAAAGTTTTGTGCTAGTTCTTTGCCCAACTACCTTCAATAAGAGATGGAAGTTATGTAGTCTTATCAGACTGCACCTCTGATATGATAATGATATCTGTACCGCCCAGAAAGTAGGTCACAGTAATTCTTCATAGCAGTTTTTGTAACGTACTCAGGGACTACAAGGCCAGCTATTTTAAAGATAATTCTGAATTTCTTTAATAAGATTATATTGGATTCAGATAATTGATCCGATTATTGAAACCTGGGGAAAGTGCTATTGACCTGAATATATACATCAGTAATCCTTTTTTTTAAAAGAATTTAGGTCATTAAAAACTTATTGTCTCTGCTTAGTGTCAGGCAAGGTGCTCACTACAGGCCTGACAAGTGGACACAGGTCCCACCCTTCCACCCTGCCCATGGTCCTGTCCTGTGTCTGCATGTACTTCCTTAACTACGCGGGCAGCTCCTTCCTCCTGCTCCCATGATGGGTCAGGGGACTTGAAGTCTGAGTTAAGCACATTGGGACTCATTTCACTTTGACAATAAGAATCATGTATTTTGCTTTCTTTAAATCTTTTTTCTATTTTCTTTCTCAGTAGGCAGCATCAGTAGATGTCCAAACCTCTGCAGTTGCCTGTCATCTTGTTTCTGGTACTCCAACTATTTCTGACCATTCGGTGCTAGACAGCTCCAATTTATTTTCCACCTTGCTCTTTGCTTACTTTCCATACCATCATCTATAAGACTTTTCTCAATAACCTTTGAGATACTTGTTTCAGCAGAACCTAGCCCAAGCGGTCCTCCCATGCTCCTCTCGGAGAAGGAGAACCACAGCTTGGAAGTAATTTCTAATTAGGTCTTCTCGCAGTCCCTCTTGTTCTTTACCTGCCTTGGTGCCCAGTTTACTGCAGTGTGGTTAAGAAGAGACATCAACTCCACCACATGGGACCTTTGGCAGACCCAGTAGATGCCCCTGCGAGGTGGTGGTGGGGTGTTTCAGAGGAGATGGTCTGTGGTGATCCTTCCTGCCCTGGGTGGGTGGAAGGGCACTGGCTGTCCTTTCTTCCCCCGCCTGTTCAATGTTGTGTGGACTCACACCGGCTCACAGATAAAGGCTTCACCTAGGAAGGAAAAAAATTACATTTCTCCACTTCCTGGAGTTTATAAAGTTTCAGTTCAGGGCAGCCAGGCTGCTCTGATTGTCTGGATATGCCCTGCTGGCTAGGCTATTGCTCACATTATTTCCTTGCTTTAATGCAATGCACTTGATTAGATCTCACACACCAGATACAGCTGTGATGGGCATGATGGAAATACGCACAGAGACAGAAAGCTGAACAGTCTCATTCCCACCGGTCACATATTATGTTACTGAAATTATTTGTACAGCCGTGTCGTGGACCTACCTCTATCATCCCGGATCAGTTCCTGATGACTGACCTTCCACAGAAGCACTGTGTTGCATTCAGGAGGAGCTATAAAAAGAGTCACAATTGTTGGTTGGGGGGGGGGGGGTGTGGTGTGTTTACACTCATCAGCTGTATAGTTCTCAAAATTATTAAAAAAGAAAACAACCACCTTTTCTTTGACCTTAATAACCTCACTTTTAATTTGACTATGCAAAGCGTTCTTTGGTTTTACTTAGATTTTGCTTTTTACAAGTATTTTCTCATTTGTACAAAATCCAAATCCCACTCTTGGTACTTTAAGCATTTTTTCTTCATATAGTTTCTGTCCTGAAGCAAAAGACTCTCTCCAAATGCTACAATTCTAGCCTTTTAGCAGCTCCAAGCTGGTGGCAGTACTCCCCTTCCTTCTTCAACCAGCCTCTTTAAATTACTTGAAACTCTGAAACAACGGGAAGGCTTTGTCTGTATGGCTATGAACACCAAGCTGAAAAGTATTAAGTCATTACCAAGTTCAAAATAACAGCAACTGTCAAGTCTTCTGTTGCAAACCATTGGATGATGTTTTCCAAAGCACGGTCCTCAACCATCTCTCAGACTGGTCAGGAGCTTGTCTCTCAGCTGCATGTGGTGGTGGTGGTGGAGGAGGAACTTGGGAACTTGAGCAGGAGATGACAAGTCCCATCCATGCCGGCGACCAGATGGTGACCGCCAGCTGCTGAGACAAAGCCATCCTGAGCTTGCAGACTTGAAGGTCCACCAGAGTCTTACTCTGGTCTTTGATAACCCACCTATTTGGTTGTGCTTTTCTGAGATTTTTTTTTCCCCTTTGTTGCTGCTTTTTATTTCTCTTTGTAGCATTACATGCTCTAATTACGTAAATAAACAGCCAGAAACCAAACCAAACCTCTGGGGGTCCTGAGGGGTTTCCCTTCCCTGCAGACACACTGTCCATTTTCAGGTTGCCACTATTTGCTTTTCTCCTTTCTTTTTTTTCCTTCTTGTGCTGCCTAGAGGGGAGAATTTGTCACTGAGCGAGAGCAAGTCTCTCAAACTTCTAAGAAAATCATAAACAGGCTGCAGTCCCTTATGAAAGCAAAGAAAACAAATGTGTGAAAGGCAAAATCAACTATCTTTAATTTATTTATCATTGAAAAGCTAATTGCATTCCTTCTTAGAAGCATCAAAAAAGCCTCAAAGTGTTGCAAAACACATGAGCGTTTAGGCCATCCCCCGGGATTATTCCAGCTGGCTCCTGCTACCCGCCATCTGATGCCGAAGGAGATGGATCGACCCTGCAGGCTTCATCCCCAACAAAAGTCCCCGGCTGGGCTGCAGCTCCTCATCCCTCAGGTCAGTGGGGGGGGCAGAGGCTGTGTTCCTCACTAAGTTCCCATAAAATAGATATTTTTTTTTTTCCCAAGACACTGTTAGGTTGGATGTGAGAAAAGAAAATCCTTCAACATCGTGAGGAGGTTTGAGGATTTTTCCAAACCCCTTGAGGAATTAAATTTGCCCTTGGAAAAGTCCTGCAACATTCAACAGGGACAACTCCTGAAAGTATCTAGATAAAAATAGAGTTCATTACTGCAGACGTTCCTTAAAAAAAAAAAAAACTGAACAGAAATTATAATGTTACCTGGGCTTTTTATTAAAAAAAAACAAATTTCTACAGTAAGATAAAACCCTCGATTAAATTTTACAGTCTGATATAAAAAGCGCTGTATAAAGGTTGTTATTTTCTGTTAACAATAAGGTGCTCTCGGGTAGCTCAGCAGGCTTTTTCTCAGGCCTGATTTAAGACAACCAGAGCTGAGACTGAGCCAGCAAGGCGAATTTTCCAGAAAGTCTAGTGAAGCCTCAGGTCAGAAGAAGAGCATCGACATAGCGAGGATAACTTTCCCTTTCCCTGTTCCGAGGTACCCAGCACACGGACACGTGAAAGCTGCCCCTGGCCGTGGCAGCTGCAGGAGGAAGAAGCCGCATGCCCAGCGTGGGAGCATACAGATTTTAGCACTGGAGCAACTTGAAAAAAAAAATTTAATACAACACACGCACTACCTTCTGCAAACACTGGCATCCAGCTATGAAGATTTTGGGGATTACTGCAAGTTCACAGAACTTCTGTTTTCCATTGCACAGTTTGACAGTGAAAAAATATTAAATATATGCTGTACCAAAACAATATCTCATAAAATTAGCGCAGAAATTTTACTTTTTCTGTTTTATCAGTATATTACTTTGCTGCAGACTCAGAAGACAGACGTCTATAAGTCTTTAAATCTGAAACTTGGGCTTTTACTTTCTTTTTGTTGAATCCTTTCTAGTGAAATAATTGCACGTATAGTTAGTTTGTGTATAATCAATATGCTCCTGCGAGTGTTAATGGGACATGTGATAACATAAAGACAGTCACTCTCCAATACAAATTACTGACACTGACTATTAATCATTTCTGAAGTTTGGGTGTTGTTTTTCTCCAAGCCAAAACTAAGCAAGGAGTATGTTCTTTGTATGCACAATCCTAAAGTAATCATTTGAGAGCGCTATAGATTATCTGTGTATAACACAACCTTTCATCACAGGTTTATGTTGGATGGGCTGCAACATTTTATATAAACTGTAAATGGTATATAACTCAGCTGCATGCTGAGATGTGTTGGTTGCCGATTAACCAAGTAAATGTATAAGTAGAGGAAAATACCCCTTCTTCACTAGATAGAAGCCATCACCTTTTCATAGACTGAATGAATATACCATTTCCAATCTGAAAACCATTTCAGTAAATTCTCAGAGCACAAATAACAAGATGCCTTTAAGAAAATATCTAGGATGTCTTAGCAGTCCTCTTTTAAAATGCCTTCTTTTTTTAAAAAAAAAAAAAAGTTTCATCTACTTCAATAAAATCCTATTTTAATTCATCCATTTAATAAAAAGGAAAACAAATATTTACGCCAAATGGAGCTGAGATATACACTGCCATACACACTAAACTTGCCATCTAGAAGTAATCGTAAAGCACAAGCAAGTTAAAGTCAGTGTGAAAAGGAAAAAGTAAGAAAGAAAACAACACCTAAATTAAAGAACTCTTTCTCTCCAGCAGCTCTGACTGTCATCAGGGGATAAATCAATTTGCAGCAGCTGAGAACAGCTATTTAAGTGTGAGACCTGAATAGCTTAATTGGGGAAGTGTGTTAAAATTTGAAGGCGCAGAGTCACACGAAGTTCAGGGCATGCGTGCAGGCATGTGAGCATGCACAAGCACGTGTGCATTTGTACGTGGTCCTTCCGAAAGCCTCTTGCCCAGAATTCCTGGAGTCTGCAGTCATGATACGCTTCTCTCTGTTCATCAATGAAGTTCCCAAATATTGCTCTTTACCTGATTTGCAGAACTTTCTCAAAAGGGAAAAAAATGATGATACAGAGGGGATTAAGGAACTGATTTAAAAGTTAAATTTTAACTTTTTAACAGAGTTGGGCCTGTTTTCCCCTTTGAGGATGGTGGTGCTGAAGACAAGAGGGCTGGAGGTAAGGGAGCACGTCAAGCTCTGGCGACAACTTCCAAAAGCTTTGGAAAAGATTAAAGGGACACCGCAAAGGGATGATGCAACCCTGGGAAAGACCCTTCATCTGTCCCAGCAGCTAATGGGGAATGAGATTACACATCCCTTAGCTTTTCCTCATCTAATGCAAATATTGCTAGCCAGATCTCTAATTGTTCATTTTTTGAACCCGCAATCCTCCAAACTTCTTGAGCTCTTGTGGCAAACCTTACCTCCTATCTGCAAAACGTCCGGCTGCTGTCACCAGCCTGAGGTGCGGTCCCTCCCACATCTTCTGGCTGCTCCTGTATTCTTGTATCAGCAGAAATTGGGGGGGGGGGGGGAAGGTATCCTCAACAATTTCTTGAGCACTATTCATTATTTGAGACCTCTTTACTATTTTCATTCTTGTGAGCCACAAAATTCATCTTCCAATCTTGACAGGCTCTCATCACGCACAAACCTAGCTCTCTGTCTAATCATTTCCATCAACCGTCTACGAACTTCAGCTGTACTTCCATTTTTTGAAGTGGAAATGAATACAGCGTTCAAGGCAAAGGCACATCACCCCTTTACGTAACAGTATTCAAATATTCCAGCGCTATTTTCTCCCCCGTATTTGCATACCTGCCGTGCTGTGGCTTCCTTTCTGTCAGTGGTGCTGCACAGGGAAAACGCTTTCCATGAAGGGCGCGTAACACAGTGCCCGTGAGCTGGAGGTGGCAGAGAGAAGTCATCTGGTTATCACTGTTTTCTCCACGCTGCAATTTTGTCCCCAAAGCTGACAGTGATACAGAGGTTAAACCTTGTTGTTAAAGTACTCCAGACCCTCCTCGCATTGGGCATCATAGGATACACTCACACACATCCTGAGAAGATTAAGTTACTTTATGTACCACCAGCACTTACCTTGATGTCCTTGAGGGATCTGACCAGGTAAAGATTGCCAGCAAAGGCTGTGTTATTTCCCAACGCAAGCCCAAGCAACTCCAGCGTCAGAATTAATGCGCTGCATAGGGCACTGTGAGAAACCACTTAGTCTGCTCAAAAATGTTAACTATATAGCATAAATAATACTTACCCTGCTTGTTGGGAGACCATGCTTGCTCTGTCTAAATCCATTTGCTTTCGAATGTTTAATAAAGGGACTTCAAAAGCTGTTTCTTTACTCATGAATGGAAGTGACAAAATGGTATTATTTTTCCAAATATTGGAACCTCAATAATATATCACACTAATCTCCTAGCCACAAAGGTATTTTATAACTAAAGCAGGGTGTTTTTTATGGGTCAGATGTTGTTGTCCTACTGTACCAGAGCTTGTATCCTCCTGACACCACACATGTTTGTTCTCTACTTAATTTTTAATGTATGAATTTGTTTTTATATTAAAATTCAATAAAATTTTAATTATAAAACATAATATATCACACTGAAGTATATATATCTGCAGAGACACACATCTGTGGTTTTACAACAGATGCGTGTATCTGCAAATATTTAAAACGCAGATTTTACCACTAAAATGAACACGTATCCAGCTTGCTCGCAGATGAAAATTCAGGTGGGCCCAGGTTGAATGCACCTAAATGGGCCCTTGATCTCAGCGGAAGCAGAAAGTTGATAACTACACACTGAGTATCACCAGGGACTAAGAGGAAAAGGCAGAATTAGCGTCACAAGAAGCCAAAAGAAATTAGGAACATCTAATAAGCTGAACTAGCTTTTTCACAAATGTGTTTTTATAGACCTGAATACTTACTAATTTGTTTGGTATTGCTTTTTATCATTCTGAGCATCACTCATCCTGCCCTTTCCAAACCATAGATCCACTTAGCGTGCACTGGCAAAGGAAACATTTCTCTGTAGGTATCTCATGTAAAGTATGCAGAGAATATTTAGAGCAAGCAGCTCTTTGGCAGGACTCTGAATATGCAGAAATTCTCTATTTCCTTTTGATTTGTAAACTAGAATTTGTTCTGTTGCCATTGACATGAATGGATGTACATATCTGCTGTGTCCGTTGCACCCTATATGTTATTTCCTATAAGTATTTCACAGATGCAAGAGCAGAGTTTAACACACAATTCAGAAGAAACTTGGGATGAGAGGGAGGGAATGAAGATAACAACGAGTGATCAGAATTAAAGGCTTTACTTAAAGTAGTCCAAAGTTTTGTGTGATGGTCATGTAGATATAAATCAAAAGTAGTCCCCCTGAAAAAATAAATAAATGTGATGGGACAAGAAGTGGGCCCTATGGAGAGCAGTAATGCAGAATTTAGCAAAACTGTAACAAGAAGGTTTTTTTCAGCTGAAACAGCATCTCTCCCTGTTTTGCTGCTGCGATTTTGGAGTGGCTGTTCTGGTGCTGATGGAGTACTGTGGATTTGCACCAACATAAGCAGGTGCTAAATCTGGTTCATGACATTCAGAGAGGCAGCCCTGGGACGTAAGGTGAGCCTACAGCATTGCACCAGCCTTCAGAGGGGCCGTGAGGAGCCCCTCACACCGTCCAAATCACACCCATGTTTGGGGTTGACAAAAATCCACCACAGGTTTGGGGCTTGTCCAGGGTGGAGGGGCCACTGAAAGTTCCTTTCTCAGCTCCTTTATCTCTCTTATCTCACAGAAACTTTCAGTTTCTCAGCTTACATTTTTGAACGAGAATGTGGAATATTTAAATTCTCATCTGAATAATAAATAAAAACAAATCCCCATAAATTATCCAGAGAAGCCTACAACAGCACACTACAACTTGCTTTTGCAGGACCTTGTGCACATACAAATGTGCAAATTGGCATCTTATACTTTGTTGCACCAAGCTTTACCAGCATTTTCTTTAAAGACATATAAAATTCATTTCCTGAAATATAGCATATTTTCCTATTCATTGCCCACATCACAAGGTTGACCCACATAATTTTAAGCAAGAAGCTGAAATTTTAACCAAACTCCACAGAGATTACATGTGATATTGTTTTAACTGTTTGCTGAACTCTTTCTATTATAATTTGTCCTTAATTTTGGTGAAATAAAGTGAATAAATAATCATGCTTCACCTGGGAGTATGAAATTCTAACAATGAGGTTTTAGCAATGAAAACATTTTTCGGGAGGGATAAGGGAGAAATCTGAGTCTGAGAGCAAGGTCTGCAGGTTGTCTACATGTTTAAAATATTAATCAGTTGGCAACCCTTCTCCTATGGAAATAAAAAAAAAAAAAGAAAAAGAAAGAAAAAAAGAAAAGAAAAGAAGAAAAAAAAGACACGTTGCACAGAGCTAATAACACTCACAACTTGAGAAACCGTAAGATGATCCTTTCCTCAGAAAAATCCATCACCACTTTAACTCCTGAAACAGAGCTAGTTCTCAGGGCTGCTTTTTTTAAATAAATGAAATAGCTATTAGTTTTCTTAAAAGTAAGAAACGGCTGATGCTAATGATTAGTTTCTGTCATAATTGCAGCAAGCTGTCATCAAGAAGAAATTGCAGCTAAGACCCCGCGCTGGCAGAACTCTTGGGAAGTGCAGCAAAAAAGTAAAATCTTCCATGTCAAACTTCTGCAGATGGTGCAAATTTATACTATTAAACTCCAACATAACATACTGTCCTTCACCTTTTCTTAATTTTTTTTTTTAAAAAAGCTATTATTAATAATCTCCTTGGCACTTACCACTCTGTGATTTGTTTTTTAAAATGATGACTCTAACTGTAGATTTGAACACCATAAATAAACTAAAACCTTTATGCTTCAAGAATGTCAAAGCTCTTTGTGAGGAGCTTTCCCCCCTTTCCTCTCGCTTTTTGCTTCTTGCAGAGAAAGCCTAAATGAACCATCTTCCTAGACTTTCGAGCAGCTATTTTCAGATGCAGAAATAAACTCCTTATTTGTGTCTTTCTTTTTTTTTGTCTTTTTTTTTTTTTTTTTTTTTAATATTGCGGGGGAAACGCTTGATATTACGCTACCTTCATTCTCAGCACTCCCAGCGAACTTGTTTGCTGTTCATACTGCGGAGACTGGGAGCCCTGAATGTGCGGTGAAAGCACGTCAAGCCCAAAAGTTCAGTCTCCCTCTGCCTTCGTGGACTAGAGAGAACAAACTGGGGCTTGGCACAACACTGAGTCCCTTGAAAATCATTGTGTTATAGGTGCCACTGTCTTGTAAACCCCCATTTTTCTATTCCTTTTGCTTACAAGTATGAAAACTGGACCCTCAAAACACTTTGCAATTCAGTCCAGCAGCCGTGAAAATACAAATATTTCCATAATCCGAGTATGAATTAAAAGTCCAATTATTTTATGGATTTATTTATATTTGTACACAAGGGACTTCATCAAAACAGACCTCAAGAGCTGAAAAACATTTTTTTTGTTAAGCACAGCTTTTCTCTTTCAGTGTTAGGTTAACGGGTTCAACTTTGTGATATTGTAAAGCCAAAAGGGGAAAAGGAACTGTACTCTGTGAATTTAATGAATTCGCTACTTGTGGTACAAGGCACCTAAATGCATGTGAAAGAAGCGTGAACATGTTACAACACTGTTTTAGTGAAAATGCTCTTCTCAGAGTCATCTGGACAAGCGTGTAGGTGAGATTTGCATGTGGCTGTGCCATACATCCAGTTCAGTGCAACCCAGTGGCAACGCACCTAAAAGAGCCTGGTGTTGGTGTCACAGGGACTGAGCGGTATGGACGTGTTCCTCTTCCCTGCTGTGTAACAACAACACAATTTTAATCATGGCTTTGTGGTGAGTTTGCTGCTTTTTTTTTTTTTTTTTTTTTTTTTTCAATAGCTTGCCTTTTGCTTTGGGGGAATCTAGTCTTTTTACTGATTAAAATTTGGGATTCTGAAAAAAAAAATAGTGACCTTTTGATGCAGCCTACAAAGTACTCCCACTAAACAGGCAATAAGTGAATCTAATAGACACCCCAACCCACGCCAAGTCCCATAAAATCAGGGTGTGAAGCATAAGGGAGAGAGGGATTCATATTAATAATTCATTCCAAGCAACCCCCTGGAGCAGTTTTACTATGATATGCTATGCAGAATGCTTCAACACACTAATTAATATTTTCAAAGTGTTCCACGAGCCCCTTTTAAAAGCACTTTTGCCATTCATTGAGCATTCTGTATTTTATAAGGGAAAGATCAGCTCTGCCCCCCAAACCAACTGATGAACTGCCCTCTTCCACCAAGACTTGCAGAGGAGATGAAAGCATTGCAAACACCAACACACGCACCAAACACCTCACATTTGCCAGATTAATAGCCTGTGCGTTTTTGTTCCTCAAATCCAAAATTAACTGGAATAAATTATGCTCCTTTTGCAATACATGTAACTGAAAACGCAGGTGACCTCAAGAGATATCTTGTAATTGCAGTGAAGAGTCCCTGCCGCATTCCCCTCTCTAGCTAATGCGGAAAGAAAAGCACTGTAAATAACTTGGTATCGAGACACTAACTTTTGCTCATGCACTTATCTATTGTTTCTTGCAATAACTTAGAGCATATCTACTACATATTTACAAAACAGCCTGATTTCTTACTTCAATTAATAAGAAAATATAGTAAGGTTGCAATCGGTTACGAAAAAAAAAAAAAAAGTGGGTTTTTGAGTAGTGGACTTAACCCGGTATTTGCACATCAGTAGAAAAACACATCTGAAGCAATGCCTCAGCATAGGGTCTCTTCATCATATTTCTATTAAATCCACTGTAACACTTAAAAAAAAAAAAAAAGAGGGATGACACATGATCTGCTCATGCTCCAAAATTGTAACAAAAGAATTTTTTAGCAAAAATGAGGCAGAACATACCATGTGAGTGAACTCTGCCCAAATGATAGTTTCCTGGTTTGTACAAATAATCTCTTGTCTAATTAAGAACTAAAGTATTCAATGAGTGAATTATTTTTAACCTCTGGGATGCCAGGGAATATTTTGTAAAGGTTGGGGGGGGCGCTTCTAGAAAAGTGACCCAGGACTAATTTTCAGCAAAAATTGACTGGTTTTAGATGGAAAAGACAGAGAATTAAGCTGCCTATGACACGTAGGAGTGCAGGCCAGGTATGCACAGATTTCCCACACCCATCTAAAATACAGGTCCTTCTCATCCTTTGAAGATCCAGTTTTTGCAGGCTCTCTGCACAGGGCTCACTGCATCTCATTCTGGGACGAATGTCAGGTTTTGACCCAAAAGAGGTACTGACAGCCAGCTGCTAATACAGATTGCATGTTAAACTATCTTGACATTTATGAAAAAGCAAAAACATAAGATCGTCCACCATGTAGATGAATCTGCTGCTGCTCAACAGGCTCCACAGATGTGCAGCAATAAGCAGTGGAGGGGCTGTGTTTCTCCACACAAATCTACAGTAGTTCTGCCAATGCAAATATTAATAATCAAGATAATCGTGTTGATTTTGGACACTCCCTTGAGAATGCCCTCTAACCCCAGCTTGGCAATTTTCAAAAGATGTAATCTAGCACAGCTCTGAAACCTCTCTCTCCCCCCACCACTCTCAAAAGTGCCCCCATGGGTGCTGGGCGATAGTAAGAACAGGACCCCGCAGCCCAAAGACACCCAGAAAGAGCAGAATTAGTCCACGAGAAGCCAAGGGCGGGTAGGGGCTGGGAGCCACTGCCCAAGCTCCTGCCCCAAACCACCTTGCTTCCCAGCCCCAGCCCAGCCCCCTCCCCACCCCGATATTCACCATCATGCCAGACATCCCAACAACAAGGGAGGAGGTCTTCAACCTGGTACCACCCCCTCTCCTAAAGTGCTGGTACCTTCAGGATGCACATTGCACTGGTACCTGGCACGTTACACATTAGGGTGTGTATTACACTGGTACCTGGGAAGCATGCCTCCAAAGGGCTCATGTGGTTGTTGCAAGGGGTCAGAAATTTGTCCTTCTTGCAACACGTGCTGTGGCTGCCCTTGAGTTTGCAATGCAGTGACCCTTCGCTACTTATTCTTTAATAAGGGGTTTTGCACAGTTTTCCTAGATGAAATCCAAGTCTGGCAGCATTGGGCTAGTTGATATGAGCACGGCTGACAGGGGGGCTATGCTGAAGGCCCTCGAAGCTTCGCTGTCGGTTCAGCTGCTGCCCTGCCTGGTGATGATCCGGCCCCTTTTATGCATCTATGAAATGATGAAGTGAAACTCTCTTCCCTTGAAAAATGGGATGGCATGTGCTGCCCTAGCTGGAACAGTGGCACTGGGTGCTGGTGGAAAAGACCTGATGGAGAAGCTTGAAGCTCTGTATCCAATAAGTAAGCGATACCCTTCAGGTGAAGAAGGGAACAAAGGAGCGAGGTCTTGATTTTCCCCCTGCCAGGAAAACGTGAGCAAGGTCTTGATTTTTCCCCTGCCAGGAAAACATATCAGGTCAGCAACCTGTCCCCAAATCCAGGGCAAGCTTCTGCCTGTGTGAGCACCACGTACCGTGAGGCTGCAGACCCGGAAAATCCTTCCAGACCCCTGACCACAATACCCAAACCCACCTGGCAGGCTGGGAGCAAGGAGCAGAAATTGCTTCCACGGCTGTGCTGGTGTGCAGTGATTTGCTGACTTTCCCGACAGGCACACACATACCTCCCAGACAGGGCGACACAGCCATCGGAACAACTGCACGGCCAAGGACAGGATCAGCCCCCACCACCCCCTCACCTTTCTCCCCTCCCACACACACTTTAACATGGAGTAAATTTAGCACTCCTAGAAGTTGCCAGATTGATAGCAAAGAATTCTTGGTTTTAAAACACGCCTAATAGCTAAAAGTACTCAAGAAAACAGCCCACGCTCCCGACTTTTGTACAGCTTAGGCTGTGTAGAATAAGCTCCAAAACAAAAAATATGACCTTTTTCCCCCATAAATGTCCAAACACGAGCTTGCTCTTGGGCTGCAGTGTTTGTGGTCTTCTTACCACGCAGAATGGCTTTTTTAAAAAATGTTTTTTTGATGCTTCTAAAATAGTATTTCCAGCTGCTCTCCATTGCCCTTCAGCCACGCAGGGGACTGAGCACCCTCCCTTCCCGCGGACAGGGACGCAGTGGGTGCCCTGACCATCACCAGAACCAGCCCGTGGCATTGGTGGTCCCAGTGCCCACAAGGCCACGGTGTGGGGTGAGCTGGGGACAGGCTGGGACAGTCGATTTCAGGGGGACTCCAAGTTGTGAGTACTCTGTGTGTGTGTCTGTGTCCCGCCAACTCCTCCTTTGCTTTTGGCAGGGGAAAAAATAGGTTTCACATGAAATGCCGAGTTGGATGAAATTGTTTGAAAGCTTAAGAGTGCCATCGTGTGGATAAGGGACTTGTGTCCCTGCTCCGTGGGCCTGGGATGGGAGGCGGGTCAGGGGTCCCCCCACAGCCCCACCGCCCAGCAGCCAGACCCCCTGCCGCAGCGCGATGCCTGCCAGGGATGGCACGCACCAGCCCAAAAAGAGCCACAGGCGAGGGACACAAACCCCGGCCACCCCAACATGGGGATGTTTCGCTTGCAAAAAAAAGATCACCCCTCGGTTTTCTCGGTATTCCTCCCCAGAGCACCTCGGGGACAGTGGGATTTGGTAGCAGGCAAAAATCTGTCCAAGGGTCGAAACAGCTTTGGCCAGAGCACGGGGTAACCCTTCCAAAATTCCCAAATGATTTGTGGGCGCAAATCCCAGATGCTTACAAGGCAGCCTGTCAGCCCAGGAAACACAGAAATGGTTCTGAAGCCTCCTCTTCCCCCACCAAACATCGTTAATTTCCTAAAGAATCTATTTTGGGGTCCCACTGTCTCACCCACTCCGTATTTGCAATACTCTTCACCCTTCTTTTTTTTTTAATATTTTTTTTTATCATCGTTATTTTTTATTATCACTGCACTTCATTACTGGCTTAACCTTTTCCCTATTATGTTTATAGAACACACTTTGTCCTGGCACAAATCACATGAAACTAAATAAACCATGCTACAGGGAGGCAAGAGGAAAATAAATGTCTTCATTCCGAAGCCATTTCCTTTGTGCTTTTGGACTCCGGGGCTATTTGCATCTCAGAGTTTCATGTTTTACTTGATTTTAATCACCAAATTAAAAAATAAAAAAGATAAACTGCTATTTGTGCCTGTGGTTTAGTAACAGGCAAAAGATTATATTTCTAATATTAAAAATCTGTAAGGTTTTAAATCCCATACAGCTTTCAGTGAAAAGTGGAAACAACTGAGATTTCCTAAAGTGGGCTACATTTGCACACACACACACACAAATACAAAAAAAAAAAAAAAAAAAACCAAAAAACAAACAGGTAAGGATATTTTTTTTTCTTCAGATTTGAACGGTAATGGGCAAACAAAGACATTTTCCCTTTAGTTAAAGTAATTGATGTTAATTAATGAAATACTGTTAACAAGATATATCCTTCTCTGAACTTGGTGGCTCCATTCCTGCTCAGTGCAGTACTCTGGGCTAAATATCTGGGGTTTTTTTTCTGTCAGAGTTTTTATTCCATGTCCATTAAGTCAACGGAATGACTCACATTGCCTTGACAAGGGTGGCATCCAGCCCCCAGAGAACACCTTGTCCTTATATATCCATTATTAAACAGTTCAGGCCCCAAATTTGACCTGCTTGCCTTGAAACCGTTACGCTCTGCTAAAAAGCAGCCTCCGGACCCCGAGTACTTGTTTCTTTTTGAAATAACTTCCAAATTCAGACACTGCAGGGGGTGTTGATAGCCTTACCAACAAAAGCCAAAGCCATGCCCAGAATAAAAAGCAGCATTTTACCCAAAATGCTGGCGGAGGCTTGCACTGCCAAATGTGAAATAGCAGCTCCACAGCTCCCCGCTGCCCAGCTCCCGAACCAGGGCAGGCTGGGGGTGTGGGCCTGGGCAATGCAATAACACGCAGCCAAACGGAGAGTGAGAATAGCAGGGCAGAAAAATGCATCTAATTTGTTTAAAATCCACAGAAGTCTGAATCTTTTGGGATGTATTTTTACTTTACATATTTGTTAATGCGAAATGTTCTCATTGCCAAATACGCTTAATATGCAAGTGGAAACCAATTCTGCTTTGGCTTCCTTATTCTTCCTAAACCAAAAATAAATCTCCTTTTGCATTGCACAGATTTCCCTCGCACACCCGTCCTTTAAAACACCAGCTGAGAAAGTATAAGCACAAATGTCACTGGGAGGGTGGGATTTTCCTTTGTTGTAAAAAATGTTGTGTCAGAAAATTCCTGCTTTTCTAACCAGATATTGTTGTGGATTTGGGAGAAATAGTACAGAGCTTTTAACACAGGGCACATTTATTTCAAGTGTTAAATCTCAGAAACTGAAAGCGGCTCTTACAAACTTCGTTTTAAAAGCAGACTAGACACGGGCTATTACAGCCCTGAAATTGAATAATTCATATTATTTGCGATCATTTAGGAAAGCTGCTGAATGCGAACGAGTAAATATTTTGAAAAGTACTGAAATCTGTCCTTCAACAACGGGGGAAAAGAAACGTGCCAGCAGCGAGGAGGAGAAGCATCTCTGTCAAACAAACGCATTCTGCTGCACGGTGGCGGGAGTGAAGGGCCGGTGTAAAGATCATCTGCCTGGCTCTGCCAAATAGAAGTCCAGTAGGAAATCCTCTTCAGATGACCCTAAATGAGTCTCCCTCCCAGTCAGGCCTGAATCAAGCAGGGAAAAGCCCAAGCAAGGGAAGAGGCTTCCCCAGCAAAGCAGCAACCTGCCTAAAATGTCCCAGTGACACACACACACACACACACACACCCCAATAGTGCCTTAGCCGCGCAGAACAGTCCAAAGCAAAAAGCTATTTAGGGCCTGGAACAAGCCCTCTCTAATAGGCATTACTTCTATTACTGCCTTTGTCATCAGTCATATGACGGTAATAAAATTTGTAACTGTTTCACTTACACTAGTGCTGCGATTTACCTAGTCTAATAGACAATGCAAATGCTAAAAGGCACATATACATCTTCATTATATAAGCTGGTGCCTGAGTCATTTTCCTCCAGAGACAGTTTTATTCATTTTTATACAATTTGCCTACTGTACAGTGCAGATGGTTTCTATTAAGTAAAATATCTGTTTGCTTCCAAATTTTTAGTTTTCATGATTAAATTACTTTAAAATGATGGTACATTGTATTATCCTCTTTCATGACTTAATTTACTTGCAATAGCACAAGTATGAACTCTAAAACCCAGTTTCATCTACTCAGAAAATGGACATTTTGACCACATGCTGAGAATTCCTCAGGTCTGTTTTATATGTGCTGCAGCATTTCCCCGTAAGCCTTAACGATGAGAATTATTTGCTAAATACGTGTCTTAACAAGGGAGTTAAACAAAAACGTTGGACACAGGGACGGGGGGAGCAGGGGGGGGAATAAATAATGCGGAATTATTTTTGGATTGTGGAAAACCGGCCGCTGGTTGGCTGGGCTGTGCGGTGACATCCATAGCTGTGCTGCCATCGGGTGGATCGCTGGGAAAGCTGCACGCTCCCACCGCGCTGCACAACCAGGGTTGGAAGACCACCACCTCCCACCCCCGACCCGCAACTGCTGCCGGGTCCCCACGAGCGGAGACATCTCCTCCTGCAAAAGTAGAGATTTTCCTCAACTTGCCTCTTTGCCCAGCCCGATAATAAGGTCCTGGGGTCGCACCTTGCTGTCAAAGCACCTGACTGGCAAGGCATCCCCCAGGACAATCTCCTGCATGGACCTTTACCGAGCAGGAGGCAATCCCTCACACCAAGGCACCGCTGTGCCTGAGCAGACCTACAAGCACACGGTAAAGCCCAACACTGGGGCTACTCCCAGGTGTCCTTAGCCCCTCCGCTCGCCCGCTACCACAACACCAGGCTCGGGTGCCCGTACCGCAGCCCGCGGCTTTGCACAGGGCCACCCCACACGTGGGGGTTTGACCATCATCTCCTGAATGGTCAAATCCTGCTGGCGTGCGCAGAAAGTGAAGCGCTGGCTCCTGTCACACAGCATTACATAAAAAACAACTCAGGGACCTAAATCTACCCTATTTCACTGTCCTGAAACTCACAGAAGTAGAAAGAGGTGCAGGAACCCGACTGTGGGGTGGGGATGGGGAGAGCCGTGCCCTGGCAAGGCTCTGCTCCCTTGGCGAATACCCCTGCACCAACTTTGGAGGCAGCCAAAAACCCACTGACATGAAAGACCTGCACAAAGAAATAAATAAAAGCAAACCACAGCATCAGTAGTCAGTTTTAGATGCTAAATGTGACCTAAAAATGAGCTGACAAAACTTCCAGATATACGTAGAGCTTTACTAAATGCCAGCAACGCAAGTGAGGCAAGCTGGTAGGGCAGGGAGGGAGTGATCCAGTGTCGTGATCGGCAGTGGCAACAGAAGTTCCCTCCCAGGGACTGAAGGAGAGAAGCAAATCCTGAACAAGTGGCAAGCCCGAGGAAAGCTGATACGGTTCTGGTGGCTCATGTGAACAGTAGCACAAACCTTTTCTGTTCTCTTCCCAACCCAAAATGAAAGCTTGTGCTGTCTGCCAGAAAGCACAAATCTTCTGGAGGAAGATAAGAGAAAGAAACATATATCTGTAACGAGTCCCTGCAACCTCAAGTAAAAACCCAGATAATCTACTGGCAATGGTAACACATATCCATAAATCAGAGACAGCAAAATATTGCTTTCCTATCCATTTGAGATGTTCAGGGGAATAAGGATCTCATCTCTTCAGCTGACACAAAAATTACCTGTTACATCAGAAAAGGTGGATTTTTAATGTCGGCAAAAGCAACGAGAACATCTGTTACATTCAGCTTGTCCACTGCCTTCGTCCTTCAGAGGGGACGGTGGAGAAAACCTTACTGCAGCTAACAGCAGTTCTGCTGCCATCAGAGCAGCGCACACAACAGGCGTCTCACCAGAGTTCTCCGGACACCCACTTCCCAAGCCCAAACACCATACCAAAGGAGATCAGAGCACCCTGAATCCAACGGCAGACGGCTGGCTCGAACCACCAACGGCGGCCAGAAATACAACACGCAAAGCTGGAATTCAAACGCTTCACCTACATCTCCAAAGAGGAAGGAAAAATGAGTGGTGAGAACGTGCAGATGAGTCTGGGAAATGTAGTCACACACATACAGAACGGAGAGCAACCCCAAACGCACATCACAATACAGGCTGGGTAATCTCACCACTGTCCCATCTCTAAATTTAGAGGTTTGTTAAAGATGGGAAGCAGGACATTAAAATGAACAACATGCCAGGTATCACTGTAACATAAAATTCCTGGTTTTCCATCTGCCATCTCTCAACAGGGTAAAGAAGTTCCTCCTGCAACATATGAACAGTCTTCTATTTTATAGGTTTTTTAATGGAAAGCAAATAAAAACTCCTAAACTTTGAATTTATCAAAACCATCTTGAATAGTCTTTCAAAACCCCCCCTTTTCAATAGTTGCACCAGCTGCATCTAATCATGCCAGATAATTCATCCGCAGCTATCCAGTGAGCCTCAGGAAGTAACCAGAGCAACTGCCATTCAAATCCATAGGATGATTATATGTGTTTGATAACACAGGGAAATGCGATTTCAAGCTGAAACGATACTGCAAACAAATTGCGGGTAACCAATTCCAGTAAAACCAGCATTTTGTCAGAATTCAGTCCCATCATATAATAACAGCAGAATAAAATTATTTCCTGGCTCTTCACACACCACTCATTCTCTGACTACACCAGATTTTTGCAAGTACAATACCCAAAATACGTAATTGTAGAGTTGCCATCAGAAGGGTGATGTCACGGCTTCAGCCAGTGCTCAGCGTGAGCCCCCTCACTAAAGCAGACTGGGTTGTGCTGGGCTGATAGGCAGTCAGCCAGAAAAAGCACTGACCCCAAATTCTGAAGACACCACTCCAAGATTTTCAGTTTTGAGCTTCTGTGCTCTCAAGATACATCTCCATTAGCAATTTAATGCACTCCCAGGATGGGAGAGAATTGCAATGATTTTGAAGGTCTCTGATCCCTAGAGTCAGCAGCAGTTTGAATTTTAAGTTCACCAGGAAGTTTTGAACATACTAAAACATAAAATGCCAAATAAATGGAATATACTGGGGTGACACAGCAAAAGCACTAAAGCAAATTAAGTGTTGAAACAGCACTACAAAACACAAACAAAACCAAAATCTTAATGTACAGAGCTCTCGGAGAAATATCCAATAATTTCTTGGGGTGAGTGAAAGGGGAAGAAAGCAACACAGTAGTTTTAAAAGATATACTGATTTTCAGATAAAAAGCAAAATTATGATGAGCGAAGGAATCAGGACTATAAAAAAAATGTAGAGGGTCATCCAGAGTGTCTCAGCTCTGCCAGTAGCCCAACAGCACCAGAGTCCCTGGGTGGGGAATACCACAGAAACAAGACCTACAAACATAGACTGGTGCTTTATCTAGAAAAGAAATGTCATGTCTGTTCTGGAATTAGCTTACCCCTTGAGCATTAGAGTACAGACTAAAACCCGACAGCAAAAGGGAACAGTGTTATCAGACCATCCAACCATGGGAAAGGCGTAACACAAACACCCCTGTCATTCTTCTTCCCCACACAACAAGAGGACAGAGTCACTCACAGCAAGGCAAAACCAAGATGGAAACAAGTTCTTACCCTGAGAGCGCGGTGGGCTTCCGAGCAGCTCTGAGTCCAGAAAAAGCATAAGACCAAAAGACAGTATCCAGTCAAGTTTAAAATGAATCAGAACATGACCAAAGCAGAACGCTTTGTCCCGCTCAGTTCAAAGGGCAGAGAAGAAAATAATTGGCCAAGTATTGGTGATATAAAACACAGTCACACCAATAACAACTCCTACCAACAGACACACTTTACATAGTTGCCTTCGTGGTTGCTGTTACTTCATTTGAAGTGTTTTTAACGCACAATGACTACTTGTATCTCAACGCAACAGGAAAGAGGAGTGTTGGGATTTGATACTGTTCGTTTTCAATCACATCTGAGTGAAGGTCCATCTCCTAATGAAGAATGAGCACTTGTCCCAAAAACCACTTCAACACGCAGACTTCCTATGGCACTGTATCATGATGAAGATTTGGAGCAATATTGCACCAATTCGAATGTAAATGCAATATTTCAGATGTGAAGGAGAAAAACCAAAGAACAGAGGAAAAAGGAAAACTATTCTCTTGGTGGTAGAAAAAAAAAAACTTTCAAAAAATTTCAGAAGAGTACATATTTTAAACCATATGAGTGCAGTAATGTCTAACAACAAGCACCACTGGAAATGGCAAGGTAGTGAATTAATCCTCAATTCAGAAAAATCCTTAAACTGTAATCTCAGCAGGATCATTCACATGCCTTTGGGATCAAGTTCTTTAAGAGAAATTAAGTCTTGATCCTAAAGTATTGGAGTACAAGTCAAGAAATGTACTTTTCAGGCTCTGCTGCAGCACAAGCAAGTTGCTTATGCAGTCTGTGCACCGGGTATAAAACCTTATAAAATAGCGCGTCACTTCTGCGTTTGAAGGTAACACCTTAGAAGCACAGAGACGGTCAGTAGGCTTTTAAGGCATCTGATGTACGGAGATCCAACTTTGGTTGAAACTACAATGCAAACAATAGCTGCTCGTAGATATTCAAGGATCAGCACCATTAGACCAGTTCTGCTGTCACATCCGGGAGAGTAAATACGCACCTCAGTTCACCAAAGTTAATCCAGATCCATCTCTCATGTAATCAAAAGCATGATTCTTAGCTCCAGGAGCTGGTCAGTCCAGTCAGCTTATTTTCTGTACCTCGCAGGACAGCCGTTACTAAACCAAATAATGGACGAACAGTTCTGACAGTGAAGAACTTGCCCCATTTGCTGAGTATCTCAGGTTCTAGCAAAACAAGTGGATCCATCCTGGCTGCAGGCCAGCTGAGAAGTAGAAAGATTTATGAAAACTCTCAAGAAAACATTTCAAACAGCTGTAATAGAAAGGAAATCCATGCAACATCTGAATCACAGAATTATTACCCTGCCACTCCATACAGTATTACCAGGGTCCCTCCAGCAACTACATTATTTAATAGACCATTTAATAGACTATTACGAATCCAGTTGTCTTCATACAGCAAACAGGCAAATGCACGGATAATGGAGCTATTTTGCAAGTGGAACAACTGCTTGGAAAAAAGGTGAAACAACACACTGATAACCAGAGAAGTCTCGCAACTGGCAGAAGTAAGAATGAGTTATACAGGCTGAAAAACAGAAAATTTCAGGTACTAAACAACTTACCTTAGGCTTTCTTAGCAAGCAAAAATAAACAAATCAACAAATATGAATGGGAGGGGGGAGGCATGTGGTGCTAATTACCTGTCATATATCACATTTTAAAGTGCTTGCACAGATGTTGAACATTTTTTAGGAAGAGTCAAGACACTGGCTGTTTCTTCAGGACAACCCCACCATCTGCAAACAATCAAGACAGAGACAAGGTCCAGCATTTCACATCGCTCTCACAGAACATGGTGATTTAATATTTGTAGGGTCACGATTCAATTCCAAAACAGACCAAGTGTGGACGAGCCACGCCGTATCTGGTCCAAGGAGGTACTGAACACATGAAAGTGAACAGAGAAAAGCATGTTCAGGAGCGTGCAGGAGTGCTCAGCGCATTACAGCATTGGTTCCTAAGTCAGCCCTACCTGCAACCCGTCCGGAGCACCGCGGGCAGCACGGGCCGCGCAGCTGGCGAGTGCCATGCAAACCCACGGCAGCGTGCCGAACCGCAACACCTCCGAACGGTAGGCAGCCAGGGGAGGCCAAAAACTGGGTTCCACGATTCAAAAAATTAACGGTTTAAAAAAAAAAAAAAAAAAAAAAAAAAAAGTGTTTTCAAATACTGAACTTGCAGCACTTTTCAGAGCGAGAGCTTTTAAGAGTTGTTAATTGAGAAAATACTAAATACAAATTTACAAAGGGTAACTTCCTCCTTCATGGTTTCCCACAAAGTTCAACTTAAATAATGACTTAGTAGATGACCCCAGGTTAGGAGCAGCTGTCCCAGAGCCTAGGGCTCGGCGTGGCAAGGCATTCCCTGCCTCCTGCTTGTGATAACACAGGAAAATAAATTTGTCACCACTTCGGGGGCAATAGCACTCTCCTCTCAGATGTCTACCGGGGTTGCAGAGGAGTGGGGAGGGGTGCCCGGGCTCTTGTGAGAAATCCTGGGAGGAAATACCAGGTATTGCTTCTCTTCCCATTCATTCCCTTGTGCAAAGGCCAGAGCTGTGACAGACATTCACCGTAGTCCTCATGCTGACTTGGTTGTGCATCCCTCGATACTCAAATCCTGGGTATCTGTCACCAAAGGGGCCTGCGATGTTACTTCTTTTCACAACTTTTAACTAATCCTTAACTAAATATTACAGTAACTTGCCCAAATTTTTTTTTTTCCAGTCTTGTACTTCATAAAGCAAATTCAACATGACCTTAGTATTTTCTACATTTCAATGAAGCAAAATTCCAGGAACTTATAAAAGTTACTTGTTCCTACAAGAAATAATGTAATTTCTTTTTCCAGATCTAAAACATTAACATGCTTTATGTCTAAACTCTCCAGATTTCCCAAGTCTAGGAGTGACTGCTGTTTGCCACTGGGACCTCTCCCTCAGGGTTTTATATTGAGGTTCACGATGGGTGCAAACCTGTGTTCAGGTGTCCTGGGGCTGCTGCCAGTGGGGATCCCACGCTGAGGGAAAAAGCAGGATCCTGTTGTTGTTGGTTTTTTTTTAAAAACGGCGTTTGAAAAGAGTTCCAAATGGTTATATACTGCTAGAATAAAATTAGCCACTAATCTTGCTTTTCCTCTCTCTGTGGCGTAAATTAAAGCTGTTCTAAGACTGTTTCCTCAGAAAGACTACTGGTAGTAGTAACGAGCCATTTACAGCCTCGAACTTGAAATAAACAATTTGGACATTTTGATTCTCCACACACTTCAGTTTGAAAGGAAAGTAAAATAAGCATGTGGACTTGCAGCTCTGCCCATGTGCAAACAATTTTAAAGACAATTAACCTTTCAGTTATAAGACTAAAATACAGCACTACATTAGAACAATCGCTTGTGCCTGCACTTTAGGATGTGCCACGTCCAGTAGCTCTCACTTCTGGAGATAACTCAGAGAAAAAGCAAGTCCACTTTTCCAGAGCTCCTGCGGTAGTTTGAAACAAACAGGAATCTGCTGTTATTCACATTAAATATGCTAATATAATCTGAACAGAAAATTGTATCACTAGGAAAAATACATTCATATATGAAAATTTTACCAGAGCCATCATTAACACAGATCAGGATGTCTAATGTAAAGCGTGTGCTCCAGTGGTCTTAAAGACAAGAAAAAGTATGTCTTGGTAAATTAGTTCTCTGGAGGCCAAAGTTGAGAATGGAGTAAGAGCATATCTTCATTTTCAGCAAACATCAATTCTTTTTCACGGTAATATCATTAAACAATCCCGTCAGTGCACAATTTCTCTGGGAGTGTTCCAGGACCAAAGTATTTTTTCCTCAGGGATTTTTATCATGCCAAGTAATCAATATTTTAGCAGCGTTTCACCCATTTAAGTGTGAGCCTTGCCACAGCAGGCAGATGACAACATAGTCATCTGTGGCATTTCCAGGGTGGGTTGTGGTCACTGGGAGGGCCACTGCGATGGGGACACAGGGTTTAGCTTTCACCTTGTCACCAGGAGTTAGCGCAGGGTAGGGTGCCAAAACTGGATGTATAATGCATGGGGATTTTTCTTTAGATTACAGAAAATTTCAGTTCCACCAGCTTCCCTGGAAGGACTGGGCTTGGTGGTCAGTTCCTGCTGAGAACTGGTGAGCAGAGCGTGACCACATCCGACGGAAAGATGGAAACCAGGGCTTGGAGCCAGGTCTCACTACCAAACCAGGAAGGTATGTTCCCATCTGGATATTAAGTAAGGAAACAGACCTCTGTTTTGAATGAAAACATCCAGATTTTACTGCACCAACCAGATTAGCTAAATTTTGCTTTTTCTGATTTAATAGAACATCAAAACAGACAAAAAATTATGTAAATTACCAACACAAAATTACAACCTGTTCTAATGCTGATGGCAAAGGCCTATCATTTCCCAGGAAAAATACATATTTCACCAAAACTAACAACTCAGCAAGTGCTAGATTTGTACCAGGGTTTGTACCGGCATCCCAGGTGCAGGCACTGCTCTGTGGAGAGAACAATGAGAGGAGAGAAGATGAGAAGAGAAGGAAATGGAAGGTTTTCCTACATAGCGGATAGGCTTCGACCTTCACTGGTTGGTGGAAAATTATTTCAAGATTATTTCAAGAAAAAGTAATTTCTATAGATGGGCCTTGTGGGGCAAAAAAAATCTAAATTAAAAGGCGCATCACCTCCATGGAACTAAATGAACTTGCTTACCTTGTGGTGCCCATAAATGTTAAAACTTTGCCTTTTATTTGTCCCAGTTGTAATCCATGAAGTGCTACCATGTTTCTTCAACATCTGGGACTCATCTTATCTCTCCTAATGACTCACTGGTCTGCAGAAAAGGCATGCTGAGGCACAGATGTGCGGTGTCACACAGACTTAGCAGCACGCAAAGGGAACAAATAAAAAGGTATGTGTTAACGATTAGGGGGGTAAGTGCAGGCAGTTCAGGAGGTGGAGGATTTACATCAGGAGCATGGAGGCAGCCAGCAAAGAGCGGCAAGAAAGGGCAAACAGGCCTGACTTTCTCACTTTGGCATGGTTATTAGGCTGGGTCCAGCTGCAGGCTGATGGGCTTCATTAGGGAGAGGAGCAGCTGAAGTTCTCAGTCTTCACCCTTCCCCACGCTGCCAGCCACATGCTGCCGCCGCTCGCGCTGCGCGTAGGGTAAGGCTATGGATGAGGCGGATGATTATAAGACATTTATCGTTACGGCATGCAAGGCCACATCAGTCAAATCCTCTTTCTGCTTTATAAAAAAAAAAAAAAAAAAAAAAAAAAAAGAAAAAAAAAAGGCAGACTTTTTTCTAAAGTGATTTGCTAATAGAAATTTGATTTTGTCGAAGGCATGCGCCTTTAAGCCACGCCACCAGAGAAAAGCCATTTCGACAAGTACATCTTTTATAATAAATACAAGGAGATTCAGGACCAGAAAGGAAATTGTATTTAGGAATAAATTTGTGTTAGGATTTTATTACTAATTCATTACATTCTTAATCTGAGAAATCCTGAAGCAGCACAACTCCTTTAGAATTATCATTAATAATTACATTGATACTGAATTCTTTTATGCAAATAGTACAGTAGACTTAGAGATAGGACTCTTTGTAAACCTCCTGAGTGTTTGCAGGAAGTTTAATTCATTTCATATCTCCTTTAGTTTGCAAATGAGGTGTGAAACAATTGTCTGTTTCTAGAAGGTGTCAGCATTCAAATGCCACACATAGTACGCACGCAGCTCTGTGAAGTTAATGGATTGGCGTATACTGTCATCCAATATATCCAATGTCATGCAGTCATCGAGTGAGGTCATCCAGATACTATTAATTATTACAATTTATTGAGTGCTGACAGTGTGCTTGGTACCATATAGATGGCCTGTGTCACTTTGCAGCACGCCCCAGGTCTGTAACTCCCCACCAGCCCCGCCGGGAGAGAAGGCAATGCGCAGGATCACCGGGGGGCGCGGGGCTGGATGCGGCCAAGCAGAACAACAGCGGGACCCACCTAATAAAACAGGGAAAATCTCCAGCCCATCATTAGGAACTCCTCTGCCTTCCCGAAGGGGGGAAGAGCTCCTGAGCACGTAAACATCAGGACAGCTGATTAATGAGATGCTGTAACCTCCCAGATTTTTTAATTTTTTTTTTTTAAAGGAAGGCACGCTGTTGCCAAATATTCCTGTGAAGGAAACAAAACAATTTTGCTAAAGAGATTTCATTTGAATACGTTGTGTCTGAGCCTCATCCTGGAGTATCTCAGCTTTTGTATCACAGTCTCTGCTAATGAGTTTAGCTCCCTGGGTAGCATGTGTCTGGTAAATTTTTCAAGAACTGATCATTAGCAATGTTTTGTATATTTTATTTTCTTGTTTTCACTGTATATAGAGTTGTCATTTTTAATTCATTGCCCACTGGAATTTTATGAAGGAAAACTTACATTCTCTTAAAAATAATATGAGCATGTTGGCACAGATTTTAATAGATGCATGCTATGCTGCAGGTGAAATTTTCTGATTCTGCTACTAGTATGTCAGAAACAAGGCAACACGGGCCACACCGAGACAGCACAACAGTAGCAGACATAAGAAACTTGCTCTTCCCACGGCAGGAGAAATAGTGCACTGGTAGTTGAGAAAAAAAGTCCTGATTCTTCCACATACGTGATACGGCCACCAGCGTTTCTGAAGTGCATCACGACTTCTGGCCTCTGGCTTGAGATTACAGCATTTGAGCTCAGCAAATTGGGGATTCTGTTGGCACAAAAACCTGAAAATGCAAGTTTAATCCTGATTTATGGGGAAGGGGGTAACATAATCTTCTTACTTTACAACCTTTAAAACAGCATAGCAGAATCAAGTGGTTTAGCCTAATTTAGCTGTTTTCCTATTAGATTTCTAAAAGAAGATGAAATAAAATTAGCGTGCCCATGCACAGAGCTTCTTCTCATAATGGTTTAAGAAATTATTTTGGCAAAGAACTGCAACTGTAACACAGTGTTACAATGTAATAGTGTTCATTTTACACTCCTTTCAGTTTACCACACCACTATGATGTCACAACACTGAATTTTTCCCATATTACATCACATAGAAGTTGATCTGTGTTTTGCTACAGGGTCTCCCGAGCTGCCAGCCGAGTCTCTGAAGGCGGCTCTCCTTGTGATGCTAAGGGAGGTCAGCCCTGCAGCAGTGCTGTGCTGAGCCTCCACCCAGTTTGCCCCCTCTGTAAAATTAACCTTACATTTTCCAGCCATTTTCTCCATCATTGAGGATGAAGGACTTCTACTGCAGTTCCACCCCGTTAATTCAGGATTAAACCAAGACACAGTTCTCCAAAGCCTGTCCGTAATGGGAAGCTTTCCCTTCTCCCATGTTACCTGCAAAGAAACGCTGAGATCCACGGAGGCATGAAGCACTCCAACCCCAACTCCTTTCCACGGTGTTGATGAGCAGAGAGAAGTCCTGCTGATGAACCCCATGGCTACAAAGCTCAGCAGCTGGTGGGACCTGGTCATTTCTTCCCCTGCCTGAACTAACCTCATAACCACAAAACCCAGGGTCTCCTCCCAGGGCAAACAGTTCCGTTTGTGGAGAGTGAAGATTCCTACTGACTCTGTAAAAATGACCTTGCAAACATACCGACACAAGTGAGACACTTAGTGGCCACCATTGGATTTGAAAATCAATTTAAAACCCATTTTCTCTTTCAGCACACAGCAAGACAGAGTGCAGCCTGGCCGGGGGATGCTGGTACCCAAAGTCCTCCCGTAATACAATGCCAATCCGCTCTTATCACATCTCATCTAAACGTCTTCCCAGCGTAAAGAATCCAGTTTTTGCATCTCTCAAAGTGTCACAAATTAAAAGAGAAGCAACCACGACCTCATGCAGAGCATTTCCTGACTTTCTACTTGAAATCACAAATACGTTTGCTATGATGCTCATCGATCATGAGGCCAAGCATTTAAAATATTGCAACAGAACATACTGACAACTCCAGTGTCTCTCAAGGAACATACAGAGCAGAACAATATGGACATTTTGCAGAAAACCGTGCATATTAAATGACAGCATATTTATCTGCTTTTGTTCATACTTTGAAAACACGTTTTATTGTGACTAAAGAAGATGGATAGGCAGAATAAGTTATCGGGTAACTAAGCCTAGATATCAGAAGGCAAGGAAATATTTGACATCTTAGTGGTAATTTTTAATCAGAAAACCAGCACAAAAAAAAAGAAATGAATACATAATAAAATGATTCCACAGGAGAAAAAAATGTATGACTTCAGCCTTACCCATAGCATTATAAATGGAATTTGTCAGCTTGCAGTCTTACAAGGCTTGTTGATAGTAAATTAAATTTGGTCAGTTTATAACGGTATTGCTTTCATGTTTCTCTCATAAGATCTTACATTCCTCTGAGGTTTGGAATCACCTTGCTTCTCCTAGCTTGTCTTCTCTCTTCTATTCTTCATTACACAACAGATGACCTATCAGATATTCTTCTTCTACTCCAACAGATTTCCCGTTGCCAACCTTCAATGAGAATAAAGCCTGCAACCCTTTTTATCTTCATTCTGCTGCTGTTTCCATAGGTGGCTTTTTTCTTTTTTTTTTTTTTTTTTTCCTAAAGATCGTTTGCCAGTATTGCTTTCTCAGTTTTACCCAGTGGAACAAGCAGTGTCTTCTGAACTGACAATTCTGACTTTTTGCTGCTTGTGATTTTTCTAAAGCATGACAACTACTTGCATGAAGACATGGCAAACCTTTTCAGATAAGGAACTCAAAAAAAGAACGGCCTTTCAAAGAACAGTAGTAGTTACCGCAGAATGAAACAAGTCTCCTATGTATTAATTTAATTCAGTCGTACCTTTTCTGTGGCAAGAACAATTAGAATCATGACTTTTTAACACATTATATTGATCATATTTTTTTGAAGAAAAGATGTATTATTACACAAAGCAAGATCTTTTTTTTTTTTCCCTAGAAACATAAAAAATCTTGTTAATCTCTGCTATAATTTTTTTTTTCTATATGAGAAATATAAACAAAAATGAATAGGAAATGGATCACTGCCACTCTATTACAGTAAAGGAAGGTCTGGGGCAATAGTTTTAAAAAACATTTCCACTGTGTATATCTCATCTTCCACTTTGCAAATTAATTATTGGTTTATGGGTAGGCATAGGAAGGTATAGGTGGATGTAACATTTGTTGCTCGCTGTTGCGTACTTTTGGTAAGTGAGCATAAAAGGGCCAACAGAGCTGCAGCAGCATGTCCAGGCTCCTCGTCAGATGGAGGAATGGGTGAAAATGCAGAAGTGAAATGCATCCAACCCCATGCACAGGCTTTTCTCTTGCAGACACCCTTACTGCTGAGCACCCCGCAGGGCCTCCACACAGGCTGAAATGGAGGGGCAGCCAACGCTTCTGCATGGAGCGTGGTGGAATACATTTGGATTTTATACTTTTCTAGCAAAATCTCTGAGGTGTTCCTCTCTCTTCCCACCTCCTACTTTTAAATAGCAATTAAACGACCTCTCTACCCCATCACGGCTTGCAGTCATAGCAGCAGGGCATTTCTTCATAAAGTGTCTATTCTTCAAAAGACCACTCCAAACTAAGAATTAAAAAAACCAACAACAACAACAACAATAACAACAAAAAACACTGTTCTCTGAATGAAACAAAAGGGTTATTGAGTATGTGCCTAGGAATTTCTTCTTTGAAGATCTTGGTGTGAGTACTGTGAGGAAATAGGTCAGGAATGAAGCGGGGGCATGGAGGAAGCATGATGCCACGGAGCTGCTTAAGGCAACCAGAGGGTGTTGGGGTGAGACAAGACAGGCTTACAGTAACGCATGCAATAAATGAGCAGTTCTCAAGTCCACAAGTCAGTGCAGATGGTCTGATCAAGTATCTGCTGTGCAGGCAGTGAGCTGTGCTGGAGCTGGGATGTGGGTGATGTGGCTGAAGGCCGGTCTAGGAGGGCCTTGGGGGATGCTGATGCAGTGAGGGATGCTGCCAGGAGAAAACTTACTCAAATTTGCAGTCTGAGAATTATAAAAGAATGATCGATTGTGATGATAGAAATGGTATTTGTTTTGCACAATCCTTAATACAGTTAATAGAAGTTCAAGGGGAAAAGCTGGATTCCTTTTTAGACTGAAAGGCGTTACCCATGCCTTTATCTCTGCTCTTCAGATGGACCTTTCATCAATACTCCACCTAGGTGAAACGCTATTAAGACATACAGTACTGAGGACAGCAACTGCTATAAATGTGGCTGAGGAGAATAAGTCAATAGATCCTTACATACAGAAACAAACCTATTTTTCCCTCTTCCATAATGGATTGGGAGAACAGCTATCAGGTTATATTATCTTATTGTAAATGTGAATGGAGGCTAATAGCCTTCTGCAGTGCTAAATTAAAAGGAGGATTGAATCAATATATGCGAGAAGATGAATCAAGTGTCCATTTCCTTGAACTGATAACAAAAATAATGTGATAATGCATGAGAAGCCCTACTCTAACATTGCTAGCATGTAACTGCGGAGTTTTCACTCAGCACCAGCGAGAAAATGAGGCTTTTCTGACTTGGGAAGTCAAAAATGAGACTTGATGTAAAATGCATTGCAAAAAGAAACAAGCACTGTGAATTCGACTACTGACTGATAACTTTTGCTCAGCAGCAAATCTGTCAACTCATTTGTTTTTCTTTAGATTGGAAGCAGTGCAAAACATCCTTTAAAATCATTTATTATCATATCTGCTATTGTTTTTTCGTGCTGGCAGCATCTCCACCGTAAGTGATGTTCCTGTAACAGTGCCAAATTGGCTTTAGGAGTTATTCTGCAAAACTAAAAGGCAGCAATCAGAAATACATCACCTGTTCTCTGCTGACTTTCTTAGGGTCAGGCAAGATAGTTTAAAGGTGAGAGAGCATACAATATGACTCAATCACACCTTACTGCCTCACAGGCCATCTTCTTAATGCCATCAGCATCACTCATCACCTTAAATTTTAGAAAGAATTGAACTGTAATTGCAAAAAATGGAACTGTTGCAACTCCTGTTACGTTTTCAGCGGTACTGATTAATCTCACAGGCTTTTTAACAGTGTAGCAAGCTCCTCACTGAGGTAATGTGCAAGGGAGAAAGAGGTAAGCGAGGTGGTCATTGATGTTATTATGTATTGATTGGAGTAAAGAGCCTGGATTTTGTTTCCAGCTCTGTCACAGACATTCGATGTAACCTTGAGCTTCTCACTGGCTGCATCCCATTTCCCTACCTGTACCATAGGACAATAATAATTCCTCACCCCTCACCTTTGTGCTGTGATGAGCAACACAAATTATCTTTTGACAGTACAAAAAGCACCTTTCCTGAACCTGCTTTGGTATTATACAATACAGAAATAACCTTTTCCTGCACTGAAAGATAGCTTTGCTTAAAAAATAAACAAAAAAACCAAACCAAACCAAAACAAAAAAAAACCCAAACAAAAAAAAACAAAAAAAAACAAAAAAACAAAAAAAAACAAAAACCAAAAAAACCAACAAAAAAAAAAAAAAAAAAAAAAAAAAAACACACAAACACAAAAAAAAAAAACCACTCAAAGATCTGTATGAGTGTAGCTAAGAAGCTGCTGGGTATTTCAAATACCCTTACCATATACTCATATTACTGGTATCTCTAGGAGTTTTGCAATGACTGAGGTTGGAAGGGATCTCTGGAGATTTTCTAATCCACCCAGAGCAACAGTTTGAAGCTTTTATTCCCACATTCTAAAACTGCACAATACATTTGGCTGTTAGTTAACCTGACATATAGCCCAGAATGGCTCAAGACAGGACAACCCTGCAGTACACCACTGAGAAGATCTCCCTTCTCTGGGAAACAAAGGCCAGTTTTCAAACTCTGTCAACAATTTTCATCTTTGTTTCAACCCTATTTCAGCAGCCTCTACCTATTCATTGACTGAACTCCAGGACTCATTAACCTTTCTGGAAATTTCTGCCTCTCTTACTCTTCCCCTTCAGTTACCCTGTTCCTCTTTTGCCCTCTTCTTCTGCACAACATCCTTCTCCCAACAGTGAGGTCGATGGCTGAGCAGCTTATCCACATAGACAGTTTAATGTCCATTTTTACACAAATGACTCTCAGATCTACCTCTCCAGCCACAATTTGCCTCCTTCCATTCAGCCTTGCCTTTTACTCTCTCTGTTGACACCTATTCCTGAATGTCTCTATGCAAATTCTAATTTAAAGTGACCAAAATTGGACTCCTGACCTTTCCTCTTAAGACACCCTCCTTCCCGAATTCACTGTCGGCCTTGTCAATGCTCTTATCTTTCCTGTCATTCAGAACTGTAAATGAAGCGGTCATTGGTGATGACATCCTACCTTTAACATTTTAGCCAATTAATGGTAACCAGAATGACAGAGAGATGAAGATAATGAGTATCTGTGCTATTATTTGTAAATGTATCCGTGAACTTTGATTTTCATCACTAGAAAGTGTTATCTTAATGCAGATGCATAGCCTTATACCTGAACGTGCTGAATCTAAAATCTGGAAATGAAACCTAGAAACTGCTACAGATTTTATGTAAATTCTCTTGAAAAAAATGTCAGGTATTAGTAAAAAAGGCTTAAAAATAGTCCCTAATTAGGAAAGGATGCCAATGGATGGTTTATAGGATGAAACATGGAAATTTATATGTTAGGTTTGGACTTTAGGAAAGGCAATGCATTCACAATACCCAGATGTATGTCTAATGCTTTCCCAACCCCAGTAAGGTGTTACAGAGGAATTAAGTTCCACGCTGTATTATGGACGAGAAAGAAACTGCCATAAAACTATACACCCTATAGCAACTGGGACTCGGTTGCAACTGGACTCACATACGAAACCTGCTCAAGGTCACATATGTGCTTCCACTATATCAAATAATTACAAATACTGTTAACCGTGACCTGCCTGGTAACACCGGTTTGCAGGGAACAGCATCAGTACAGCTCCGGTACGGACCTCGCCGGACAGCTCAGTGCCGTGTCGATCGACAGAGCATCTGTTCACGCACCGCAGGATCTCAGCAGTTGGCATGTTTTTCCCGGATCCATGCCCATGTGGTGTTGTCAGACAGAGAGAAGGAAAAGAAAAACTAATAAATCAGCGAAGTGCAGGAGAGGAAATATGAGGTAGAGACAAAAACGTAGCTCTTTCCACAGAAGGAAAATGGTGGAAGGACTCGCAGGAAGGATGCTAGCTTCTGAAGTCCTGCCGCCATCCTCCCTTACACAACAGCTGTGTTCCTGGGTATTAGTGCAGGATAAAGAGCAGAAATTCTTGTGAAAACTCTCATTCAAACATTATTTTTTAAAAATTATAGTTATTCTAATTTCTCCAAGTTTTTATGTTTTCCTTCACACTTGCTACAACAGTTTCTTAAAGATAATAATTACTGACTTAGACTGCCAGACTCTGTCATGTGGAGAAGCTACAAGCCTCTCCTCCTGCTGCAAGGCTGTCGTCCTGCTGCACCTCATACATGCCTCCTGGCTGTAGATGCTTTCAAGATCCCCCAAAGGCCTCTCCACTGTCAGAAAATAAGTGTAGCATCTTTTTTCTGTACAAGATGTTGTTTTCTAACTTTTTTGTTTGTTTGTTTTTAATTTAAGTTCTGGAACAAACTAAGGCATTGTCTTGAAATGGGAAAAGCATACACTCTGCTGTCTGCCAGGTCTTGCAGCTGTTTGAGGAACATCAACTAAAGTTGTCCTGGCTGAGTTGTACTTTGGTTCAGAAAAGAGTGTTCAAAGTTCATGACAAGCATGTAATCATTAACGGCAGCTTGGCAGAGATGGCTTCAGTCCTGCAAAGGTAATTAACATAGATCAGATAACAAAGTTTTATACAGCCTGAGCTGGCTCGTTTAATTCAATGTAAATGCACCTTGAAACTCTGGGTGATCCTGGGTGCTTGCATAAAAAGAAAGTAGGTCCTCCTAGATAGCACAAAGGAAAACTGACAATAGAGCTGAACAATCTTTTCCAACCAAAGATTGACTTGGGATTCCAGCAATGTTGCCAGTGCAAAAGAAAGCAAGGCGTGTCACATTTATTACAAAATAGACAGCATACCCCAAATGTTCATTTGACAGCAGGGACTTGGGTTGCTCCCTGTGATCTGCCAGGCTCAGATGATGCAGCATGCGGGTGAAATTTCCTATGTCCAAGATGAATAACCTGTCCTCACGGCTATTTCTGCACTCTCGTGCCCCAAGCATGAATTTCATCCTGAAATTGAGATATGTCTCGGCATAGAACTTTTATCAATGTTAGAAGTTTGGGCTTCTCTAACAGGTGCTAGGGCACCTGGGCAAAAAGGAAAAGGCATCAAAATGGTTCCAGGTGGGTCAGTTCAGGGAGGTGTAAATAATAAAATAAAGCAACTTTAATACGTAACTTACTCCAGCTAATGTCCATAATAGTCCGTTGGACTTCTCTAAGCGCGTATTGCTTTTAGCATTGCACTCATATGTCTTTTCAACAGTCCTGGTAAGATCACCTCATCATCTCCACAAGCGAGTATTGAGTGTTTCTGTAAAAGCAACAATTATTCTTATTAAAAAATAATAACAATGCAGAAACAAAAAGAATTCAAGTCACGCCTGGTGCACTAGCTATGGTCAGCCTGCAGCAGAGGCTGTGCCAGGCTGTCAGAGGCAAGATGTGGTCCTCACAGGTTCAGCCCCTCTACTCTTGGGTCTGGGCTGAAGCAACGGCCATCATCAAGACAGCAGAATGCCTGTTTGTCATCTTTCTATAAATCCAAATATGTATACAGAGAAGCTGCGGCATCACTCATAGAACTTGTAAGAAGCAGCTAAGTAAACAGCTTGAGAGCTAGTATTAGGTCAATCATCAAAAAACCAGAACCTAAAATCAAAGAAGAGAGAACTACCTGCCCTGAGGCAATACTGGGTTTTGTCGGTAAAAGATCTGTCTTGCAGCCTTTTAGAAGCAACTTACTTTACACCTATTTTTGGTGAAACCTGTGTTAAAAGCAATGGTTTCACCCTTGACTCAGCCTCGCCCGCAGCAGCCCCATGTCTTACCTTCACATCCCTGGCTCCTCTCCCTGCCAGCACAGGCAGCACAAACCCACTGAGGATGGGTGGATGCCACCATCGCCTGCATCCCCTCCCTGCAGGGCAGGAGTGGGGGACAAGCAGCCATCACCCTCCCTCCGTGGCCTCAGCTTCCCCCGAACGTTCATCCCTGGCAGAGGGATGGGCAGAGAAGCATGCCGGTCACAGCAGGACCACCGGTCCCATGGCAGGGGCTTACTCTGTCTTACTTTGTTAGCATCTGGCAGTGCTATCAGGCTCTTAATAGCTGAAGCTTAAAATCAGCCATCTACTTTGTGCGCTGAAGAAACCCTGATATTTGGTTGCATTAGGGCTGCTGCTGGTTACTGGTATGCCCGGGAGTGGGTGTGATGCTCTGCAAGAGCAGCTGAGAGCAGCATATAAATACATGCTTGCAGCTTATTCCATATCGAAGCACTTTGATTTACTTAGGAAATAAAGTATCTTCTCTTGCTCCATTCAAACGTTATATACATATTGAATCACAAGCCCCACGATGATGCTTACCATTACTCACAAAGCTCGGCTTTTGTACATCTCAGATTCCTTTCCTTTTCCATTTCCGCACACACCCCCCCCCCCCCCCCCCCCCCCGACCTTTAAGTACCCATAAGGTTAATACCCAGAAGCTAAATAGAGGGACGCCAATGACATTTTTACAATCTTATTTTTTATCCAAATGACGTGATCTGGGGGACTCACCTCAATTCCTGAATGCTTGGCGTTGTGTGTGCATTATGAGACATGCTCCACCATTGGCATATAGCACATTATAAAGAACAGAATACCACAAGTGACTTGACAATGCAGTAACACAAAGGTAGGCAGTCTGCTGGGGGGGGGGGGGGGGGGGGGGGGGAAGGGTAAAACAAGGAGGAAGGGAACAGAAGCGAGGACCTGGATTCAATTTAGGAGAAGAAAGAAATCCCTTGAAAGCTTAGGAAAAGAAGTAAAGAGAGAAGAGGGGGGGAAGTAAAGGCTGAGACAAAGATTTGAAAGGGTCACACCTTTATAAAGATACTTATATGAATCACCAAAGCTTTGTCAGGATTGAACTTCTGAATTTTCCAAGGTACCAAATGAATCATTCATTTCCCCGGACTCCAACCACATCCCCTCACTCCCCCCTCCTCCTCTCCAGCCCCTCCTCACTGATCACTCCCCAAAACAAGTTTATTAGTCCCCAGGTAAGGGTGATTCAGCTTCTCTCCTGCTAGCAGGTCTCCAGGACTTAGCTTGGAGAGGCTTTTGGAGCGGGTCCGAGGTTGGGAGGCAGAGCCGTGCAGGAGCTGGGGCTGGAAAGCAGCACCGTGAGCAAGAAGGCAGCAGAAGGAAAAGCAGGTGCAGCAGCTGAGCTGAAAGCTGTTCAGCCCGCTCTGCTTCAGCAGATGCAGTATATTTAACAGAGTTTGCACTTACCACCTCTGCTGTTCCTAAAACTGTATTATTTATCTATATGTACACACACGTATTCTAACACTACGTGGGATGACCTACGCGAAAGACACAGTCTCAGGGAAAGTTCTCACATGCATGTAGCATGATGCTGACAAAATTCCTCCATCAGTCCCACTTCTGAATGGGACATACTGCTTTCTGAGATGAGTGTACTGGTGTTGATTGTTGAGCAGATAAAGGGATAAAGGCAAGAGCAAATCTCAGCTGTTCTTTTCAGAACCACCTTTGGGGGTGTTCCTCTTAGCTGGGGTTGTCTCTAATAATTTTTCCAAGCTTCCCTGGTGGCTTGGGGTCATCCTTAGATAATCCAACTTCAATACCTTCTGGTTTCCCAGAATAAATGTCTTCTTCAGTGGTATCAAAAGTTCTTGATCCTTGGAACCTGTTCTGGCCACATACTATCTTAGCATATCCTTTGACTTTGGGTAATTATTGATTTTCTTCACCAATATTGTAGGAGAATTTTCACTTACAACAGACTGTACCTCTGGGGTGGGGCGTTCAGTTCCATTCAACCACAGGGTTACAGGTTCCAAAAGCATCCCTCCTAGCCTTTTGCACTGAGGCCCCTGAAAACTTCTCCCTTTCTCTTTCACATTCTGTTTACATTTCTCAAATCATATTTTTGATGCTTCATACACTGTGCCATGGAAAAAAAGCACGAGAAGCACTTTTCTTAAGGGCACAGCATCAGTTTTGCTGCTGTGCTAACAGCCACAGGCATTCAGCAAAGCATCCGTGGCTCCCCATGCACGTTAGTCAGGGAGCCCTGTTACGGGGGGGAATCCTTTGATTCTGTTTTCCAATGGGTTTGCCAGCACCGACTGTATCACAGACAGCCTGATCGCAGTTTGGCAGCCTCCCACATCAGTGGAGGGAAGTTTGAGAGCAGATGTAGGAGCAAGCGGCTCCTCTCTGCACTCTCTCCTAGGCTGCACGGGAGGCTGGTGAGCAGAAGCCAGGTGGACAGCAAGGCAATGCAGACAGGGTTGTGACGGAAGGGTGAAATAACTCAGGCAACTCAAAGATCGAAATGCAGAAGTAGCTTTTAAATTTAACTACAAGTAACATGCAGAAAGTATCTGTTATTTTAAGCAGTTTTGTCTCTCTTAAATGTCTGGTGGTAGCCAGACTTTGTAGGCAAATTCAGTGCTGCTTTAATTAGCATATCATTTATCTATACATTTGCTTCTCTGTATGTCACGCTTGCTGCCAAATGCCAATTTCTAATCCAGTAATCATAACTGCAGGGGGAAAATAAAATAGAGAGTTATGATTTGTACCTTGTGGCCGTAACTTTTCCCAATGCAGTTTTGTAACCTGACGTACGTTCCCTTTGCACAGCTATGGCAACCATCACCCTTGCATTTTTGGGGAAGAGTGCACCTGGATTGCCTAATTTTCAGGTCAAATCTATGTCTATTAGAGAGAAATAGACACTCGACATTTCCATCAAAATCAAAGCCAGCAGCAGGTTGGGAACGGCCGAGGCCAGGGAGAAACTGACCCAGTGCCAAAGGGCGTCCTTGGGAATTACGGCGTTGCCATCCAAGCTTTGCTGGATGGAGCCATTAGTGCCCAGGTGTACATCACCCTCAGCTGCCTTGTGGCGAGCTGGAGCTGAGCTTTGATGCAGGACACAGTCATCTCGTCAAAAACGAGCAATCAAGTTATTACAGCGCCCTTCAGCAAAGGCGTTATAGGAACAAAACGCTGGATCGTCAGCAGCAGCCAGGTCGAAAAAGAGCAGGCACCAAACCTGGGCTGCGATGGTCTAAGTCTCTTCCCTGTCTTTCCCGGAGCCGCGGGCGGACGCCATCAGACAGCCACGGTGCAGGACCGCGGGGAAGGGCACGGCGAGAGCCTCCGCGCCAGCAGGGGTGCCTGCTTAGAACATGGCCACGCGACAGAGCCAGGTTCAAGGTATGAAAGAAGCCACAGATTTAAAACTTTGCTCATATATATTCTTCAAGTGGTGTTTAATACTGCTTCTTTTGTTTGTTTTGACAATGGATCTTATCTTTTGGTAAGGGCTGTGTTCAGGACTATTATTACCCTCTATAAAAGCCTCATAGTCTTTCTTTCCACTTGTTCAGCACACCAGAGTGGCATAGCAAATTTAATCGAAGAACGCAGCTCCAGGGAGAGCCTTTGGAGACTCTCCCCTTTTTCATAATGCTGTTATCTCCCCTTCCTTGTGTTGGGGATGCATAAAAATCACAAAAAAGTCATTCTGAGTATATTCTTCCTGATAATTATTGTCAGACTCCAAGATAAGTACCCTACGTGATGTAATGTGTGTTAGACCCGGCTCTCTGAATGCAAATCCTGCAACACTTATAGGCCCAAACAATGGTCGCCCTAAACACTAGGGCCTGGTATTTTGCCACAGACAAGAGAGAGCTTTGATTTTTTGTGTTTCGATAAGGCGCAATCTGGGTACCTTTATCTCAGCTGTTATATTTAAAGATGACATTCTAGCCTTGCAGCCTTGCCTATTGTTTTGACCCTGATTATCTCCAAATGTTGTTGTTTAGTCAAACTCACCGGTTTAATGAAAGGCCTGCTCCCAATTTAAGGAAAATTATTTAAATGCAGAGTATCCTATACACTGCGATTTCGAAAAGAACTAGACGGTTAATCAAAAGTTAATTGTATAATTCTCATGCAGATTAGGGCCTCTTGCAAATGAATCCCAGGTTGTGATTATTAAAAAAAGGGAAAGTGCTGGAGTAATGCACAAGGGTCTTCAGTCTGGTAAACAATCAGCTAAGGTTTAATTTGTGGTAAACAAAGTGCTGATACACTGGGGGTCTCCAAAGGAGACAAAAAGGTGAAAATAAATTAAAAAACAACATACAGATATGATCTTTTTGTTTTTAGGCATCTTTCAAAAACACAAGCTCAATGAATAAAAAGTAATCCATTAATATTTACTGGCAGCATCCTGGCAATATGCAAATGATCGCAGTTCTATAATTATACTCCAGCCCTTGGACAGGGATCCTGATCATGCAATGTCACCACCATCTCGAATAACCACCTATGTGGTGCTCCCGTGTAAAATAAACAGCTATAATGAACAGTTTGATTAATCACAAACTGTTTCTCTATATGCCAATAAACAACCTTGGCAGAGAAGGGCACAAGCAGTACGTTTAATGCTTATACGTGTGCTTTGGAGCTGTTTGAGCAAAGGAATAAAGTAGTAATGATGCTTTCCATGCCAAAAAAAATCATTGCTAAGTTAAAAAAAAATAAAAAGAGTGGCATTCAAGTCAATCTTTAAAGCCTTTTCTATTAAATCTGTGAAAACTATACCGAGTTGCTTCCACTAGTTAAAGCTACTGATGATGAAAAGTAAAAGTGGTGGGAACACAGGGGAAGGGCATATGTGACTGAAAAGCCCACTGCTGTCGTGTGGGATAGTAAGAATCAGAAATACTTGTCGGTCTGCCCAGAATTAGTCTGTTAGCTTATTTATTTACTGATAACAGTACGTTTGGTCCCATAAAGAAAAGACAATGGCAGCATCCCTGGACAAAGATAGGAGCTGCTGTTTAAGCCCTCATCCCACCTGGGCAGCCCAGCTGGCTAACCACCAACCCCCACGAAGCCACCCAGAGAGAGGGGCGCTTCTGGAAGGGTCTGCATTCAAACAACAGGGTCTTCTGGACAACTGCACAGAGAACTCCCAGGTCTTCAAAACTCAGCGGTGGGGCTCAGGGGGCCAGCCCCAGCCCCCTGCTGCCGCACACAGCCAGCCACGGCAGCACCATCCAGGGATGTGGGCGCTTGGCACTCACCTTCTTGCTTTTCACTTTGTAGATGGAATCTGAGCCTTTTTGGTTTGGGTTGGGTTTGTTGGTTTTTTTTTTTCCTGCGATGAAGAGACTTATCCTTTTGCTTTAAATTAAGAACCGGGTCCTCAGCCAGATATGGGTGATTTAGGAAAACTTCATAGCTGGCAACAATCAGGCAGACTGAGCAATATCCTAGAAGAGCAAAAGAGGTTTATATATGTTTGAAGAGTTAAATTTGTATACACACAGGCACAAAAATATAAATACATATGCATCTATCCACGTACATGCATATGTATATGTGTATGCATATGTATTAAACCATGATAATAATTGAAGGTATTCTACATAAAGCAGATTTTCAGGAAGAAACGCTGCTATGACAGCATCACTGTCAGATCCACAAGGAAGACATTAGCAAAACACGCCAAAGTTGTGCAGGAATTTGGCTCAGTTTCTGAAGGCATGCAATTAAATATGGAAGCAGGGATGTGAACAGGGACTAACTGCAAGAATCTGTCATTCTATCTTCAGTAATAAAATATTATCATAAACTACATTTTCAAGAAGAAATGGATACAATGAATTCCAAATGCTCTGAAATTTTTAAAAAATATAATAATGTGCAATGTACCAGGATTTAACTTTAACGGTTGCAATGCTTTAAAGAGATTATTCATAGGAAAGATAACCACCAAAGACAGCAAACCTTCTCAGGTCATGTTAAAACCTTCATCTGGAGGTGAAGGGAATGCTATTTGATATTAATTAGCAATTTAAAGGCACATATGTTTATTTGCCAGTAAATTGAAAAAGATTACTAAGAACGGATAAATTCATCTCTAAAAGGAGTGAGGTTTTTTATTTTTATAGTATTATTTCTACTTAGAACATTTCATTTCCAAGGAAAAAGAGGGAAAATGCTGCCTTACAAATAAAACCCTAGGAACTATTAATTGCCCATTATTAACTTTTAAAAAAATATCAGTTCCTTATATGTGTATTATTACAACTATAATAGTTTTCCAGGTAGCTGAAGTCTGTCTGAAAACATTTCAGAGCTCTACTGCATCCGTGAGTACTCTTGAAATGTGCTGCAATTAAATATCTCTGCAGCCAAAACCTGCTGTGCCTAGTCTTTTTCCTGGAGTTTGTTTCACAGCAACCTCTGCAACCACATCTGCAAGTCATCTGACTATCTCTGCGACATCACATCTGTGACTATCTGACCCCTAATTATTCTTTACAGGGTTTTGCTCCACGTTTGTAAGCAAATGAGATTCCCTGCAAAAAGCTGAAAACCTGGAGCCACGATACTAGCTCCCAGGGTGGCAGCAGCAGGCAGGAGCCCTGGGATCTTGCTGGGGAATAGTTTTAAAAGACCAGGAAACATTTATATCATTTATAAACTGTGCATTGCCTCAGACGAGCAACACTCACTGCACAGAGTTTGTAATTAACAGGGGAACCCCAGAACAGCAGATACCTTTAAACAGCATCGCCCAGGGTACAGGTGAGGGTAACGTTGACATTTCCCATATTTCACCCAGACCATCACAGGTACCTGAGAAATCTTACATTAGAAAAAGACTTTTGGAACTAAACTGTTCAGTAATATGCATTTTCGATCAAAACACAAGGGAGACTTTAAAAATTTACTGCGCATAAATAAAATATTTGATCTTTCTGATTCTTGTTTCCTAAACCCTTACAGACACTTCATACTAATATTGACATTAAACTTCAATATTGATGTAGGAATGATAAAACAGAACTGCGCACTATAAATATTTTAACAGAATGCGGTAGGATGTTTCCACAAAAACAAGTGTTTTCCAAGAAGTTCTTGGGATCACTTCTCCACGAGTGCGGTATGCAGGTGCGTGGGGGGGTTGTCCCACACCTGCCAAGGTGACTGCAGCCCTGGGCAGAGCTGCAGCAGCCCACACGTGCCTGTGGGCAAGCTGGGGAAGTCTGTGGCTGTACCAGGGACCAGCAGCCACCTCCTCGCAGGAGCCCAGCTGCAGGCAGGAGTCAGAGCAGCAGCCACAAGCATGGGATGGGGCTGCATAGCAAAGGACAGCCAGGTACTACAGCTAGGTAGGAGGATAGATGGGCCCAAAGCAATAGAAAAAGTCACATCTGGAAGTTAACATCAGGCTTCTGGGCCACGTTTTCAAAAGCCATCAAGAACTGAGATGGTTTCTACCTTGCCCCCCGTGTTTGCGGTCCTTTGCTACTGTCTGGTTCCAAGTGAGTCTGGAGAGATGCTCCAAGGGGTACCCAGCCACCTCTTTGGGGCTGCAGCCTTCTCCTCAACAGCTGTACACATGGCAGAGCCTTGAGGCACAGAAACAAACCATGCCCTGCAGATGCATGCCTCTGGTGGGGGCCGGTCCCACACTGCCGAGGCCACCACATCATTACTCATCAGGTGAGATGAGAAATCTACGGAAAGCCACAATTCTTGCTAAAGCATATCAGATGCCTGCTTAGCGCAACACGTAAAAACATGGCACGTCTTACTCTTTCTACAAGAACATTACATACATTGTTGGATTTTCTTTTTAAAAAAATTAAAAAACCCCACCCAGTTATTTACATTTAGGCATGTTCTATTTTCATTGTGGACAAAAAAGCAAGCAACCAGAGCCAAATGAAAAACCAGCATCTAATCTACTTTAAATAGAGAAAAAAAACCTCAAATAATTAGAGACAGGTTGCACCAGAATCATTACAGAAATCAATATCCAGCACCAGTAAAGTATCTACAAAGTACCAGATGGTCACTAGTAAAATAAAGAACATGAGAGCTAAAATACTGTTTTTCAGGGGAAAAAAAAGAAAAAAAAAAGACTAGTGTGAATTTTCCTTAGGGGAAGACAAAACTAATCAAAATTAAATTCTTCAGTTTTGTAACGAGCTTGTTTTGCTAATCAATATCTGAGCATAAAGGCTGGGCTGCAGGGTAAGCAGTGTGCCCTGGCTGGCAGGTGTCCACGCTGGGAGCTGGCCGGGGCTCTGCTCCTCGGGCCCTGGCTGGTGTGCCCACACGTGCCAAGAGCTCCTCCTGCCTTCGTGTGACTAGTGAGACCTGGGTTTGAGCTACACAGCTGGTGAATTCAAAGCAAGAATTTCGTACAATACTTGTTTGAAGAGGACCCAGCAGAAGGGGTAAATAAGGAGCAAAGGAAGTAATCACAGTCACTCTTCTGAGGTACCTCCTGGGCCAGGACCAAGCCACCAGCGTCCCTTGGTACCATCACCGTACTCCTGGAGCTCAGATGGCTGCTTTTCCCCATCCCGAGCAGAGCCAAGCAAGCAACCTCGGTAGTCTGTCCTCCTCAAACTATGTGTTCCCACCGCTCTGCAGCATGAGACTCAGTTTATGAGGTCTTCTTTCTTCGAGCAGGAAGGCTGGGAGACCTTTGCAAAGGCGTGTAGACATTTCTTTGTTTTTTCTCACTTGGTCACTACTGAAAAAAACACTTTGAGCAATGCACAGAGAGCACCAGCTTTTGGATTCAGTCCAGTGACAGGAAAATATGTACAAATAAACATTTTTTTAAAAAAAAAAAAAGTGAACACTTACTTGGAGTTTAAAGTTGTAAAGAACCCTCCAGTCTTACGCAGTTATTTCAAGTGAAGCTCAAGTACTTTGTTCCCTAATTAACCTTGGATAACAAAATAAATTGAAGATAACTCTTCTCCCATCCTAGTGAGAAATTGTTTTTCATACCATGACTGTCAGTATCCTACTGCATCTGCCATAAGCTTTCTCTTACCAACTCTTCATGAAGATGAAAAAAATGGGGACTTGTCTTCTTTGCCAGCCTTCCTGTTAGTTACAGAAGCGTGTCCATGTGGTCACTGTTTCTATCTGCACGTGTAAGTCTCCATTAAGTAAGTGATGGCAGCCACTATAAATTTAAAAGCGTATCACCATAAGTATTTGGAGATGCATATCACACGGCTGCTGCTACTGTGTACTTTTTAAAGTGGACTTGCAGGGTGTGATAGGAAAGTCAATGAACTTGGTGGTGGGGGATCAGTCATTTACAGACTTACTCTGTAAGCTGCTGTAAGCAGGTAGAAGTATCTTGGCCTGCTGAGGCTTTTCCATTTGGTGTTGCTTGACCTGTCTCGAAGCGATTAATATTTGCAGCTATGCAGGCAAACAAGCATCGAGCCAGCACTAAGCAGGCCTACAGAGGCAGAATTTAATTGCTAATGGCAAAGAGAAAGGCCCCTTCCGAGACCATCGGTTCTGTAGAGCACAGCGGCACAGACGAGGAGTTTGTGGAGCTCCTGGGCTGACCCACAGGTGGGCTTGGACCCCCACCTGCAGAGCTGTGTCCTGACCAAGGGCTCAGTAACTCCAGCTTTGAGTTTAACTGGTGGATGTCCCTTCTGCTTGACCTGAATGGACACCCAAGACCAGTAAAGTTCTTACACACTGACTCCTAATTCAACCAAAGCGCATGAAGGATGACGGCCAGAGACAGTGAAAAAACAACCACAGTAAAATCTGATTTTTAGATGAGGAACTCCTTACTTGGTAATTATTTTTACTAATTGCTGTAGCTGAAAGGGATAACAGCTGAAATACGAACAAAACCCAACGATAACAACAAAAAATGATCTGGAGAAAACTGTCAATGATTTCTTTGAAGCCCATGAAATTAGGACCGTTACACCCAAATAAGTGTGAGGCTTGCAGCCCTGAGTCTAGGATACAGTAGGGATGGGGCCACGTAAGGTGGCCAAAGGCAGGCAAGCAGCACGTAGTAGAGCCAGCAATCACAGCTCTTGCCTTACTGCTTCCCGTAGGGTCATTTTTGACTCTTTGAAGCTGATTTGTGAGTTTTCAGATTTGTGATTCCATACACAGGGGATCACATACAAACATGATCATTTCGGCATGAATTTTTGGTTGGTGTTGTTTGTATCTAGATACCCCTCTGAGCTGTCTGAACCAATGAACATCACTGTTATTTCAACTAAGTAATAACTTCATTACTTGGCAATTAAGAGCTGGACAAACGAAGAAATGCTAAGCATACTCCCAATATGAACTGGGCATATCTATAAAGAGTGAGATCATATTCATGATTTCATATTTATGTCAGGTTTTAAGGCACTGAGGTCACTTATGCACATTCCACTACTGTTAGCTTAATTGCAGAAAACATGCAGACACATTAATTTGGTAATTTATACTCTTCCATGAATCAGTCATAGAAGCAGTCGATAACTGCATTTGTGAATGTCAAGATTGTAGAAAAACAGGTTGGACAGCAAATATAAATTAAAATTACAAAGCTTGCAATGATAAATATCTTGAAGGTGATCCTGTTCTGAGCTGTACTTTATTTCTCCCATCTATTAGATACCAGATCTGTATTTCTGCTATTGCAACAAAACTTGAAATACTTACAAGCTCATACAAAATGAATTTGGCTGTATAGTTTCATGGACACTACACTTTGTGTAACAACCTACAGAGGAGTCATATTTCATCTTTAATTCATTTAAAATAAAGTGACTGCATGACATCACTCTGACATTTCCTAAGATAGTAACAGCTAGCTGATGTCACACACATTCTAAGTAAACATGTCAAAATATATTAGCTAATATTTTTATCTGGACAGCTATCAAATTAAGTCAACAGAAAACAAACTAGGTTGAAAGCAAACATTTCCATTTTTACAGTCAGTCTCAAAAGGGAAAGAACAAATTATTTATAACACTGCAATTTTTACATGCAGGCAAGACCTTTCTCTTTAGACTTTAGGAAAAAGAAAACAAGGAAAGTATTACAAGCAAGCTTATTTTCAAGTCTGCACAAATTCCAATTTCATAGGTGTACAAGCCAGCATTCCCAGAAGACTGTGATTCATAATTCTGTCTAGAAATGGGCTAAGTATCACTTGTTTTAATGTGAGCATTGTGAGAGCTTGGGAAAAATACCAGATTACTTTTCTGGTTGTTGTTTTCACAGAGAACAGACACCGGTTCTGTCTCTCTCATCCCAGTCCCACTGTGAATCACACACACAAATACTGGCACCTCTCAAATTTGCATTTCACCCAAGCCTAAAAGGCAAATGGCAGTGACTCTGCAAGCCTAGAGAGACTCATTCAGAAGAGTTTGAACCTCCACCGCACAGCTTGCTGCAGCTTTAAATAATAAATAACATGTTTTCCACATCATTGACACATTTGTCATACAAGCCAACAGGGGCAGAGAGCAATGCCCACCCCTGTCCCCGCAAGCCTCGAGATCCCCATCCCCACCTGTCGCACAGCGGTGAGATTCAGCACCAAACCCAACATCAGGTGGAAAGCAGCTATTGTGGGTTTATCTCCATTTTATTGCTGGCGTCATGCCCAGTTTTGTTTCCAAAGATAAAGCATACTAGAGTCCTTACACTTTAGCAGGAATATCTGATACTGTGCACAGATTGCAGCAACACTGACAGCAAAGACGGCAGCTCAGGCTGAACCACAACGGTGATTATAGCCCATCTAACCCACTTGCTCTTAATTTTCTCAAATTCCTGTGGGGCTGAAATGTTCCGTGTTTGCTCTCCGCCCAGAGGCAAACAGTTTGCTCCTGCAGGAGTCAACAGAACCTGCTTTGCTCTCTGCACATGCTTACAAAAAAGTTTGCTTTAGTCCCACAACCCAGAAATGTTCACAGGCAGTTCAATGGCAGAGTATTTTTGACCATTTCCTGGATATTAATGGCTCTGAGGAACAAATGAAGTTTGAAAGAAACGACCTTTCAAGGCTGGCAACTCCAATTCTCACAATTTTTGTCAGAAAGCTCATTTGCAGTATTGGATTTTCAGCTAGGATTTTGATTTAGGTCACAGCTGTGAGCACTGGTTATTCAGAAATTCATTGCAATTGTTGCTGATGCTAAAATAGACAAATATTTTGTCCTTTCCAATAACAACCAAAGGAAGAAGTGGGAAATACTGCCACCACCATTTCACCAGAATCTTTTGCAGGGCAAGATCAGCCCTTCTCTCCAGCTAGGCAGACCAGACTACCTACAGGGAACTCGGTGCAGTTTTCGGCGAACACCGTACGGACCAAAGCCTTTCCTGCTCTGTAGGCATTCAGAAGCACGTGGTGTGTTTTGTAGAAAGGATTTGCAGAACTCTTGGTGTTAAGCACCTTTATTGCCAGTTGCTGTGCAGCCTCCTGCATATCAGTGGGCTGCTGCTCTCCGCTCCCAGAATTATTCGTGTCCAGATTTGTTTGTTAATGGTAAGTAAAAAAAAAAAAAAAAAGAAAACATTCTTGTGCTAAACTTTGCTAAAATCTTATTGCAGTAAACCCTGCTGTACTGAATTTTATACTAAGGAGACATTCCCTAGGAAATATATGGAGCTTAAATGACACTGAAAGAGAATGACTGTTAGTTAATCAGAGCAGCACAACCACAAATTTTACTTAATGGAAATGTGTTTAGCTAGCACCAAGGAGTTAACCAGGTATTAAATAAGCAGAAATTATCCAACCTTTAAATACACATTGCCAAATAAAGATTAAGAGATTTCTTGGGTACTCAGGAGAGGTTGGTCACAGAACTGAAGCTTCAGCAACATCAAACCGAACAGCTCTAGAAGCTTCACTGTTAATTTTCAGTTTTCTCTTTAATTAGAAACAAAAACAAAATGCTATGCAAAACATTTAACTATGTTTACAGTTTTTAAAAAATAGCCAGTCTGTGGTTAGGAACTGCAGAGGAAAGGTTCTTCTAGAACCACCCCAGATCCTCCCTTCTTTTTATTTTTTTTTAATTGGATCTGCCAGATGTAGTCTCTCTTGACCTCACAAATCCTTTCTTAAATAATACATGCATAATGATTCATCATCATGTACGCAGAAAATAAATTCATAAATTGTACTTCCTAGACACACTTGTGTAGAATCCCTTATTTTCACTGGGGTAGCTTAAAAAATGCCAACACTAGGTGGACAGTTCTGAATTTACCCCAAAAAATCTGTTTATAGTATCACAACTGTGTGACATTTGAAGTGGGGAATGATGAAAAACAAAACAACCCACCAAACCCAAAATACTTGCTTTTAGTGGGTTCTTTGATGAGAAACAAGTCTTTTCTGGTCACAGGTCAACAGCCACACATGGCATCAACATAGCTTTCTGTATTTCTTGCAGCTGTTTTACTCAAACACTTTTGATGTTGACTGTTTGCGGTGACGGGTTTTCGAACCGGCCAGCCTGGCCCTGGGGCACACGCTTTGCCCCATTGAAGAGTTGTGCCTTACTCCGCCGCGCTACAGAAGTGATGCCACACGAGCACCGCTGAACACTGCGCTTGCCTTGGTAGCATTTCAGCTGTTCCGGGTCATTCCGTGTACTTTAACTAGCTGAAGTGAACAGCTGCTGAGGGTCTCCTGACACATGAACCAGATGTTTAGAACAACAGAGCTGGAGCTGGACAAACGCAGTTTTGATGGTGACTTGTAGGCAGTGCTCTGACACGTTGCTCTTCTGGATCTTCTCTTATTTATCAGGATGTATTAGCAGAATCTCATTTTATACAAGGGCATGAAAAGACTACATATGGAAACAAATCCACAGTTTGATGCCTGTAATTGTCCTGATCTCACAGCCATGCAGAAGAACAGCGATGACATCTTCACTGTAGATATTTCTTACGTTAGAAGCCAGCTACCACTTTCATTCATAGAATCACAGAATTGTTTAGGTTGGAAAAAACCTTTAAGATATCCCAAAGCTGCTCTGCTTTTGCTGTTTTCTGCATAGCTTTATCACAGACTGTGCTGTATTTTGAGATAGCAAAACTTATCTATAGGTCTTATTCTGGCATTATCAATCTGTAAGATTGTTCAACGCTCTTTTCACCTGGGAGAGTCTGAAACAAGACCGAGCTTTTGTATTCTAAGCTCAGATCAAACCACTCGGCCATGCAGGCACCAGCCCTTGCACATTGCTGCTGTATGCAGCAATGAATCAGATCACATGTGATTATCACCTGGCATAATGGAATAAGTCAACACTATTTTCCAACTTTTCTGGGCACCCATGTTTTTACAGAGGTTTAACAAAATCCTTTACCTCTTGATAATCAAGGTTTCAGTTAATACAGCAAAACTCATAAGTCAGATGGAGAGTCAAACTGACTTTCTGGAGGACTCTTTACAAGCCATGTCACTAACAAATCAACAAGGTGGTTGGTTTTTTGTTTGCTTGGTTGGTTGGTTTGTTGGTTGTTTTTTCTGTGTTTTGTTTTTTTGTTGTTGTTTTTGGGTTTTTTTTTATTCCAGTGAAGGTTTTCCTTCAGTGGAAAGCCACAAGATTCACAAGTGGCTGAAAACCACATGATGTTTAACAGTGTATGTTCAACAAAACAGACATTGTTCCTAATGCTGTAAGAATTCTACTTTAAATTGTATACATATAACATACACACATGAGCAAAGTTATGAGCTTGACTGCACATAAAGATGTAATTAGAAGGCAGCTACAAACACTAGTCTATATTACAAACTCCCCACGAAACAAATGTCCTTATTCAGTCTTTCTGCTGTGGAACGCACTGGGATTTTACAGGTCTTGCACAAAGCCTGCTGGAAGTCAATCCATTGACTTCATATTGCTTTGAGTAAACTCATCAAAAGCACCAATTCTTACTGTGGGTTGGCCCCTGGAAATACGTGTCATTTTATCCACTAATCACAAAGAAATTAACTCCTAGTTATGTATAAAATTCCAGCTCTCTGTCCTGATTTTTCCATTTGCTGGCACATTTCTGCCATTGCGTTAGAGACAATGCACGGCACCCCGTGGAGGACAACTGCTACGTAAAGACAGGAACCTCCACAAAAGCAAATGGAAGCCCAGATCTCAGACCGCCTTCTTTTCTGGCTCTGAAAGTCTGAGCTATTGTGAACATACTAGTGGTCCCAGGGTAAGTTTTTGGGCCGAGGTGCATGGAGGCCTCGCTTGAGAAGAGGTGACCATACCCTAGGTCAACCTATACCTGACTATACCCACTGCCTAAACAGTGTCATTGTAATAATGAAACTAGAGCAAGGGTTGATAACAGTGCCTGAGTATTACGGCAGGAAACTGGGCATATTTGTTCAGCTTTAATATAAACCTATACGCCAATTTTCACTCTTGGAACATAATCCTGAAGTATCACTTCACACTCACAAGCACAAGATCACAAACTATTCTGACAACACTAAAAAGCATTCATCAGGATCTGCTACCATTTTTTAATGGGATTGCTCAGGATTAATGGAAAATACCCGGTGAAGTTGAACTATGTAGTATTTCTTGAAATATCAATGCACTGTATAACACTCAGGCCACAAGTTCTAACAGTTAATACATTGGTGTAATACAGCTGCAAAACATTTCACAGACTCAAGTTCATACACCATCTGATATAAATTAACACCTCCCCAATACTGCAAGTGGAACAGCACAATCACATTGACCTAGACCAGATGCCAAGTTAGTTCCATGCATTTTCAACACCACTAAAACACACGCTTGTGTGGCAACACTTTAGTACACAACACTATACCAACGTCAATGTTCTCCTCTCCGTTCCTAACAAAAACTGTGTTCCACCTACTGTAACAATCCGAGCAAGCATGCTATATTGTTCTCGAGTTCCCATGCACACATACTTGCACAAAAAATAATCCATGTAAAATGAACTTATTCACTGACAATTGTGTCAACGTTGTTTTTGTATTTTTGTTTTTTAAGACATCAGTCCAAGACCTTAGCAGATTTGCATGCACAGCAGCTTGGAGAGATCTTTTCAGACAGATCTAGCTACTTCCCTCCAGCTGTCTTTTCTTGCTGTAGAATCTTTTTGCCTCCAGACGGTGCTTTATTTCCCACCATCTCCAAACACTGGAGTGCTATGTAACAGCATTGTGTAGGTTAGTGCTCGCTAGATGCAGCGCGAAGATTCAAGACCCAGAGAGCAAGGAATCACAGAACGAACACAAAGCATTAAATGACAATGCCCAAGTGTCAGAGGGCAGGAAGAAGAGCAAGCTGACAAAACACAAGGAGGGGAGAAACTTTCCAGAGGGAGATGTTTTGATTACACTGCGGAGAGGACAGCCAATGGTGAATCTGTCCTGTAAATGATCTCAACCTTGACCTCGCTTTTATCTCCTTTTATTTTTTTTTGTTTCTGGGGAGCACTTTGGGCATTATTCTCAATGCCATGTGTTTCTGTATTAGTGACCTTCTCCAAAAGCCACCACTACATGATCTGCTTAGATGCAGGAAGGTCTCTACATTCTCACAAAGGTACCTAGCTGTGAAGGTAAAACCTTCGACTGACTCCTGGTTGACGAGTCATTTTATGAGACAATAGCTGCAAAGACTTTTAAGTCATCTGGTCTAATTCTCATTTAGGCCAATGTGAAAGCACTGTTGTTTTCCTGACATGCCCTTTGGAGCACAAAACATTTCAAACAGGTTTGAAAAACTTACGTTTGGTGCAGACACTCACAGACAACAAGTAAGTTTGAATGTTTACAGAAACATAGCTTGCAGATAAACCAAAAGTGATCGAAAATTAAGTTCTGGCCACAGAAAGTACCACACTTCATTTTTGCTGCTGCTTTTGAACAAGTGCAGCTCTCTGGGGATGTGTACTCAGGATGTGCTCACAATGAATTTATAGCGCACTGCAGTGACGGACCAGACCGGAGCAGCTACTGTCTATTGTGTCAACGCGTGTTTTGGGCAGGCTTAACCTGAAGAGCCACTCGAGTGTTGTTTAACTGTCTTAAACTCATTGCCTTCTTGAGAGAATATAGTAGCTCCCTATGCACAGCAGCCAATTTTCAAAACTGTGACTTTTAAAAGTTTTTTGAATAGCAAAGGATGCGTAGTCTGCAGCACAAGCTGACATGTTCCAACAATACCCAACGTCATTGTTGCGCCGGGCCGGGCCGGGGGTGCGGGGCGCCCGGCGGAGCCCCCTGCCCATCGCCGCCCGCCTCAGCCGGGCCGGGCAGCGGGGACACGGCGGGAGGCTCCGGGGCCGGGGGCGGGCCGGGGGCAGCGCTCACAGGGGCCGGGGGCACGGGCAGCGCCGGCTCCGCCGGGGAAACGGGCTCCGGCCGGTGCCGGTCACAGCCCGGCGGGGCCGGGAGAGAGAACCCGGCCCGGCCCGCGCCTCCCCCCGCCCCGCCCGCCGGCCCGGCCCGGCCCGGGCTCCCCCCCGGGCTCCCCCCGGGCGGGCAGGGGCCGCGCTCCGCTCGGCGCCGCTGCCGCTGCCGCGCCGGCCCCTCCGGGCGGCTCCTCACGCTGCGGCCCGGCCCGGCCCGGGCTCCGCTCCCCGCGGCGCCACAGGCCCTGCCGGGAGCCGCTCCGGCGCGGGCTGCCCGCGGGGCACGGCCCCCCGCCGGCACCCCCTGCCCCGGGGGGGAGCCGCTCCCCCGCGGGCTCCGTGGGCCGAGGGGCGCCGCCTGCCCGGCCGGGGGCTGCCCTGCCCCGCGGGGGGGGGGAGCCCCCCCGGCCCGGCCCGGCCCGGCCCCGGGTGCCCGCGGCACCGTCCCTGCCCCGCTCCCCACCGCCGGGGTCCCCGGGCGGGTTGTGCCCCCCTGTGAAACGCGCCCCCCGCGGCGCTGCCCCCGCGGCCGCTGGGCTGGGCCGTGGCCAGCGGCGGGCCCGGCTGGGAGCGGCTGCCGGGGCTGCTGGGGCCGGGGGGAAGCGCCCGCAGCCCCCGCGGCCCCGACCGGCACCGCGGCCCCGCTGCAGCTGTGCAGAATAAAGTCATTTTACATGACACCTGTCCTCTACATAGACTGTAGCCTGGGAATACTGTATATGTCATCATTACTTCATTTAATCCTTGCATATCTACTTAAAATATAAATAGCATAGGGAAAGTGGGGTGGTTTTCACATTTACCTAAACCAATTCTTTATGCCTTTGTACTTTAAAAGGTCAAACATACGCAAATATTGGCAAACAAGAAGTAATGGAAAGAGAATGACTGGTGTTGAGACAGAACATCAGTGACCTGACCTCATCTTCACATCGGCTTTCCAAGGCAGCAACTACGTCTACTTACTCTCTGGCCCCTGAGCATATGACTGCTTTTTCCAGTGATTCCACCCTCTGCACAAGTCCTCAAGGAAGAGCAATGGAGTTAAGAGACCTCTGCAAGCAAAGCGAAGGACGTGGTTATTTGCCAACCCTGACAAAAACACCTCTTCCTCCCCACTTCCCCAGAGCCGTCATGCTGTTCACAGAATTTACTTTTCTTCTGAGTGAGCCTTTGCCCCGGGAACACAAAGAGATCAGACTCTTTATGAATACCCATACCCACTGTGACTGCAGTTGATAGTCTTCAACCTTTATTGACTGCTAAAAGCAAGGCTAGGGAGGAGCCACTGCAGCTACCGCTCAATCCCCTGTTACCAAAATGAAAACCTACTAGCAGAAATTCCATTTAGCAGGGATAAAGGATAGATAGGAGAAACTGTATGAGCAGCCCCATTCAACTGCAGCTCTGGGTTTTCTCTTTCTCTGAAGTCTTAGTAGTAGAAGTAGACAGGGCACCTGGTACCTCCCCACAGAAACACAAAAAAATCTCCCCTGAAGAACTTATGGTCGGCTTTGACCTGGATGACCCACACCTGGAACTGGGCTCTGAGGGTACCTGGCTTCGCAATGAAGCTCTCAGCTTTCTCCCAAAACTGTTCCTGAATGGAGAACCTTCTAGGAATAAGCAACCTGATGTATTCATCTGAGCCAATCACATACCCCTTGAATAAAGCACGTACCTGAATGTCAGCAATATTACTCAGAAAAGGTAAAGATGCATGCCGGAAACCTTTGGTCCACTTCAGTTAAAGGTAGGGAAACACTGTATGAAACCAAAATAATCATAGAGAAGGCCGAGGAGATAAAAGACATTATCATCTACTAATTTTCAGTGTTTTCTCTTTTGCTGATCATCACAGAGGAAGAAGGGCACAAGGCAGGGATTTGTAACTGTCACGTATAAAAAGAAGTAAGACATCAGCACGCTTTACGCATACCACAACGATTACAAAAATTACATAGGAATAACACTTGAAACGTGAAAATCTGTAGTGTAAACGTGTGAGTGTTTAACCTCTGGGTGAAAGACACGATTTACTGATAGACAGAAATTTATATGATAAATAGATATATATACATCATAAAGATATTAGATACAGCTTGGCTATGCTCAGAAAAAGACAAGATGGTTATAGAGATTTTAAACAGCTACGAATTACCGATGCCCCTTTAGAAAGTGGATAAGCTGAGCCACATGATGAATTTCTTCCCCGCTTAAGTAAAGCTAAGGAAGGGAGCCCTGCCGTACGGATATCCTACGCCTTGGCTGACTTCTTTCTCTCTCCCGAATGGTCTGTGGCAAAGATTCAAGCTGAGCATCTAGGAGTGGGGTTCGGGGTGTAACATCTGTCTGTAGGGCTGTCATGGGAGTTTGGAAAAGAATGAAAGGATGATGAGTCGATTGTCCAAGAGATTTGTCACTTTTAGAATTAGTACTGCTTGTCCCAAGCTGGGTTATCAAAATGATGTGGCCTGAGACCTGCATGAGCCTCCCAATGGTCCTGGAGATTATAAGAACTGGAAAGAAGACATAAAACAATGCCAGGGCCTAAGACAAGGTAAAAGCATTTGGCAGCAAGCCTGGATTTGCTTTCTCCCTGGAGAAGAACTGTTGGCATTTGTACTGAAAAGTGATGAACAAAAGTTTCTGCTTGTGCAGCATTTCCAGGACAGAAGGACTGAGCAACCATTCTACAGAAAAGACTTACTATGGGCTGTTTTTTGGAGAAAGGACAGCACTTGAGGTTTGATGGAAAAATGAATGTATCAAGTCCACCGAAAAATCACATGCAAACATCAAAGTGACAACCTTGCTCCTTCCTTTCCTACTCATTGCTGTAAGTGTATAAGTGAAAGCACCTACCACCTGCGATCCTACAGGGAGATCGTGGCAGTGTAATTCTTCTGGCCCCTGGGAGTACTTAGAGCAAACTTTCTGTTGCAAGATGACAGTAGTTAACAAACTTAAACAGAAGTTCCCAACTTCCAAACAAGATACGTGTTAGGACAGCCATAGCTGGCAGAAAACATTCATTATTTTATTTCAAGGACATTTTATTAAGAAAGATAAGAACTCTGGTAGAACCCCAGCTGGCCTACCTATAGGTAGCTGCATAAATTTCTGCTCCTGATGGAGCTGGAGATGATGTAGTTTGACCACTTTATAATCCAGGACCTGAGGTACACTGGTCAACCCTGGTTTTGGATGTTAATCTTCTGTCTCAGCTGGAACTTCACCAGTCTGGACTATCAGCCTGTCTGAAGACGTACAGATTGCATCAGGATTAGATGTCTATGGTTTTTAGAAGAATTATTGTGAAGTGTTCTCAGCAAGTGAATTTATGACATAGAATGACCTACCTACTTGCATTCAGGTCTTGCACAAGGCAGTTAGAAATCGGTGTTCCAGAAGTCTCTGCATTGATCTGACTGTCTCCTACTTGGTCATGACACTTCAAAATATCCTCTGTTCCTCAAAAGTCAAAAGATTCTCAAAAGCAAATAGATTAAGTAAATTTGAAGTCTTGAAAATTAGTCCGGCCAAATCCTTTCTCCAACTTCTTTGGAAATTGGTTGCTAATACTCTAGTAAGGCTGATACTTATTAAAAAAAAACACTTTTCACTCTCAGCACCTCTCTTTGAGTCTGCATTGAGCTCCCTTTCCTTTTGGGATGCTGTCCAAATATTTCCTTAATTTAAAGAGATTGTTCAAATCCCAATTCATTCAACATAGCAGAAAAATGCAAGAAGGAAGAGAGTCCTCTGCACTCTGTGGAGGTTGAAAGACTAGACTATTGCTGTGGGAGGATGTGTCTTCACTGAGGTGCAGGATCTGTGCCGTACAGCCTCTATGAAATTAGAACCATGCTCAGAGTGGTGCTTTGAATGGCTCTGGTATGGTGACATTCAGTCCAGGACCTCTGCTAATGTGGATGTGATGCTAAGCTCTACTGGTACCCCCGGCCTTTGAAGGTACTCACAATAAGGACGCTCCCAGACTCAAGGCTGCACTTTGAAGTCTTAGGTATATATTTTAGACTCTTGTCAGTGCTGGGGATGTTTTCTGAAATAGGAATAAAAAAATTGATTAAGCAGCAGCAGAATCTTTAAAAGGTGGCATAGGCAGGAATTTGTGTTGCAGGAATCTAAACTCCTGTGCATGCAGCATTAAAAAATAATAATAATTAAAGAAAATGAGGCAAGGGAAGCATGTGTAGACAAGTATATGAAGAAGAAATAACCAGGCTCAGGCATCCCTGCTGCTTTCTTTCATTTTCTTCTGAGCAGAGGGAAATCTTGTCAACCCTTCCCACACTATAGAAGGAGAAAGAAAAGAACCATAGTCAACGTGCTTCCCCGTCCAGGTGCTTTATGCTGAACAGAATCACTGAAGGTAACCCCGAGACAGGATGGCCCTTGAGACGCATGATGGTTCCAAACAGTTGATGGGTGGTCGTACAACCATCAGAACAGCTCAATGATGAAAGGGCTGGGTGGAAAGTGTAATGCCTGGTCACCTGGAGAAGATGAGCAAGGGATGCCAATGTGTCTTACCTGGTTACTTACCAAGATCCTGACAGTAGCCAGCCCAGCCCAGCCTTGCACCAGAGCAATAGGAGCCCTGGAGAACAACTGTCCTCTTCAGTAGCTTTGAAAGTCCTACCAGCTCTTGGCTTTCAAAGACCCGTGAAGCAAGATACCTGGCCTCAGCTGTATGACACTTCTGGTATGGGTTCCACCAAACCTCTGGGGAAGCAATTGCTTGGAGGGTGTTCCAAAAAAACCCAAACCCTTGATCCGAACCTGAGGGAGTATGTAAGATAATCCAATAGGTGATGGTGGTATTAAGGAAAAGGGGGGAAAGCAGCCCTTAGTTGAAGGTAAATTGAGAATTTGTGAAGGGAGGAGTCACGAGAAGCCAAACACTGAGTATTTAGAGTTGAGGTCTGTTCCTGGCTCACCGTTTAGGTAGGAATGTTGTGAATTTTCACTTTTCTGAAAGAAAAAAAATCTAAATAATAAAGCCTGAGTTTTGATCATGAGGAGTATATCTATCTAGATCTTAATATGAAAAAGGGAAGGTATTTGGGTTGAACATTACATGCTCAGCTGCTTGTTAATTTTGAACCATAACTCTCCTTGTTGCAGGCTTGGGTCACTTTTGTTTCACTGATGCCGACAGTGTTGCCCCAGGGTGAACTTACCCCACCGCATCGTGCTGCCCGGTGACCTTATCAGCCTCTTTCGATTTCCAACAAGGTGAGAAACAGCCCTTTAAAGCTTGGGGGAGAAAAATTCCTGCCAAATAGTGAAATTTAGCCATCCTTATTACAAGATGATGCTTTTCTTATGAAAAGCAATATTTGTTGTCAACTAACATGGGGTTCCAAAATAAGGTATATATCTATTTTGAATTCTGTAAACTACAAAAATCTGGTTTTAATTCTGGGTTTACATATAGGTATTTTTTTTAGCTATGGTTCACCACAAAATCTTGACTTGACTTTTCTGTCTCTTCCAATTTTATCAAAATTCAAGACAATTTACTGCATAAATTGATGCAACTTTGGAACAGAAAAGCTTTACCTAATATGTTATAAATGGAACTAATAAGGCTCAAAGTATCAATTGGTGGTCATATGAAATATTCAACAAAATGGTCAGAAATCCTGTTTCCAGATGCAGACACTTCCTGAGTGGATTTCTGAAGATGAGGAACAGTTTGAAAAAGGATACCGACGCCTCGTGCAGGGCAAAGTTACACATGAGGATTAGAGTTGTGCTGGCATGAATGCGCTTGACCAGTACAGCTGGCAGTCCTCGTCCCACCATGCTAAAAGAACTGGATTAAGAACAAAAATATCTTACAAAATGCAAGTTTACCAGAAAGAAATGACAGGGCAAGGGGAAAAAAAAAAAAAAGTACATATTGTTTGCAGGCTGATCCCAATGAGACAAGGACTTCAGAAGAATGCAAAGGAGCTATAAGTGCTTCACTGTTTTAACCTATTGTGGTATTATTAATGTGAAAATGCCTGTAACAGCTAAGGGCTTGCTGGCCAAAAAAGAAAGGTGAGACTGTCTAAGAAAAATCATATCCTACAATTTTGTAAGACTATTACAAGTACTATAACAAATACCCCGTTCACATTTAACTGCTTCATCTTTTCTAAAGCCAAATTGCTGTTAATTCTCTTACACTAGCAAAATTGTAACCATACAGTTCACACCGAACCCTTGGAAAGAAGTCTTTTCTCCTATTACAGTGTTTTTAAAAAACAGATACGTATCTGTAGGCAGAAGAGATATATTTTTTACCTGACAAAGAGTTAACACTTCTAGTTGAGGCAGCTGTAGGCATAAATTAATTGTAGGAGGAAGGTGTTTCACATTATCTATATAAATCACGGATTCAAGTACATGTATTTTTTAAAAGTGTACTTTAAAAGCACAGATGAAATAAGATCACCTCAACATTTCAAAAGCAAAACTATTAAAGGTTTGATTCTATTTCTTCCTAGACCAAGCATCTGCTTCACTGGGTGATGGGTGTCTCTTGACATCAAATACATGTGAAGCTAAGGGAAAAAACCATCAGGAGAACAGTAACATAATCTAAAGAAACAGTTGCAGAGTAATGTCTGTGTACATCATCTTTTCCACTCCATCGATACCTACCTCAAGCAAACCAAGAAGCTTGAGATTTTTAAGTCTTTGATTTTACTACTTCTCTTACCTTGTTTTTTGGTTTTATTTAGTTGATTTTACTACAAATTTATAGCAGGACAGTTTTCATGTATGTCTATTGCATATCCAAAAGCAATTAAAGTGCTAATAGTCAGGTATTTACAATTAAACTGCTAATAATCAGATTATTACCTGCAGAGGATATTTAGCAACTGCTGATGTCAGAAAATAACCTGAAGCAGGAGAAAGATGAGTTCCGGTGAACAAAGGTTACTAAAGAGATTAATCTAAAAGCAGCAGTTTAAGTAATCTAATGCTATATTTTCTTTTCAAGACTTTCCACTAGGATAAGAATGAGACCTGGGGTTTTTTACTTCTTATTTACATTTTCAGCCTTCTTCATAGACAAATATTTACTTACCTGTCTTAACATGATTTCTTGTCACTCTGGAAAGGCATTCACATAAACGATTCAAAGCAAGTCATGCTTCTGTACAAAAATAAACATATGTTTCAACTGGGGACAACCAGTTAATCTACAAACCAACTTTGCAAGGTGCTGGGCACTCAACCCTTAGTGACTTCAGTGGGCAATGAAGGTGCCCAGCACCTTGCTGCCTCAACCACAAACCTTTTCTCTGCACAGTAAAGCACCTATCGATTATGTACGTGACAGGTACTTCCTCCTACATTAGGGACAAATGAAAACAGAAACATTTCTTCTGATAACATGCAGTACTTCTTGCTTATAATCTGTTTTCCACCACTACAATACAGTAGCACTCTTGATAAACAGAAATCCATTGATATTTAGTCATAAGCAATAATTTAGTTGCTTTGTGCCAGAGTATATTGCACACTTAAATATGCATCTTAAAAAAACCTTCTTTTTTGCCATCTTCAGTTTTGAATGCTAATTGTCACGCTCATACAGCTGAGAAATTACATCAGGTGTCATAGTGCTGGGAAAGCTCTTCCATGCTGTTTTGCCAGTACACTTCAGTCCTGCCCTTCTGCATCCCTGTTATTCCAGCCTTTGCCCTCTCCTGAGCAGACGCTGCCAATTGTGCTAAATTGGGTAGTGGTTTTGGAAGTGAACAAATTGGGACTAGAAAAAGACCCCAAGCTCATTTTCAATTTTGTTCTGAGCTCCTATTTGAACTCAAGTAGTTAGGAAAGCAATAAATAGGCCAGGGCCATAGGGGAACAGCACTTGATGTACATTTGGGTCAGGGGCTACCACTAGGATTTCTTTTGAAATCCAGATGATATTATATTAAAAAAAAATTCAAACCACAAAAAAGTTTTGTATGGAGCATTTTGGCTAGTCATACACACAATACTTACTTAGATACTACAATAACACTGCCATCAGTACTGCAAAATAGATAAAGAATGATATTTAGAACAAAGTTTCTTTTACCCAATCACTTACACATTGTAAACTTACCTCCCTAAAAGTCTCTGCTTCTATTTTAAAACAGGTATGCTATAGTTTTATAAATAATTACTCTGAAAGATAGTAACTGGTGGAGGCCTTAAATCAATTTTTAGCAAAATCTGTATTTTAGTCTGTAGTAAGTCAATAATAGCTGAACAACAAAATTAACATTTCAGTCTATCATTATTATATAGATTCTTAAACTACAGTCATTGTGATATTATCCAAGTTTATGATAGTAGCATAATTAAGCAAAATAGTAAATCTCTTTGTCCTTTTTTTTTGTTCTGCTTTTTTCCATCAACAGAACATGTTGATGGAAATTATGTTGTTTTTCTAAATGGAGACTTTATCATTTGGATTTTGGTGGGCTGTTTAGTTCAAGTTTACTCTACTATTCTCATATACAGGCTGTAAAGAGTTTGTATAGGCAAGGCTGAAGAAACAATTCTTGAGCTTGGATTGGAAGGCGATCTGGTTTACGTGCAAACGCGCTCCCTGGCATCAGGGCACGCTGGGAAGCATTCAGCCCACGGCGGTGCCAATGCAGTGGATTTACTCCCACAGAAACTTCCTCACTAAATCTTCATGAAACATATTAAAAATATAACCTTAATATCTCTAGCTGAAATTCTTGGAGCATCAAGAACAAGAATCAAGCCCCGTCTTTAACAGAATAACAAAGTGTTGCTATCACAGACATACCCAGGTTATCTTGTTGGACAACATATTTCGTGAATTGATTTTACATGTTCTAGATGTTGGGTGAGCCAAAGGCCAGGAGAGATTTCCTTGTTGCTTTGCCAATATATTATAATGTCTTTATTTTAGAGGGGTTCACTCACTTCTTCTTTGAGGAACTTTTAATGACAATACATAATTACTAGGATGTAAAGCACCTTTATGTTCATTACTGTCATGCCTTTTGAAAAAACAAAGGGGATATTTCAGTATTCATACAAGTAGATTTGATTACTTTAAACAACAAACAACCATTGTTTATATGAAACATCAACCTTTGCTATTACGGAGATAAGGTCCTTCTCCCTTTGCCCTTCAGAGTACCACCCTGGTGTTTTTTTACTAATCCTAAATTTACTTCCAAGGAGAAAAAAAATCTCAAATTGTTTACAAAGTTACCAGAGTGGCATGAAAACTAATCAAAGGCGCTTATTTTCACGTCCTTTCAGATCCTGTTTGTATGACTTGAGCAGTCTGCTTGCAGACCTTTTGATGATACAAAATATGCACGTTGGATTAGAAAGAAATTAGAGAAACAGTTCAGGAAATACGGATGACAAAGCTTAATGCTGCATTATTAAACAGGGCCAGAAAGGTTGGTTCCAGAAATGTAATTTTTAACAGTAACATGACACATGGTACTAGGTGGATTGCATGATGGGTTGCCACCTTGGTGCATAGGGAGAAAACTGCAGAAAGGTAGCAATAAGGGTACGTTGGCAAAATGTTCCATAGTCAATTCACACCACTAAACTTAAATACCAGAGTGAATCTCATGACCCTTGAAATAAATCTAAAAAGTCATCTGTCAAGGAACTGACTAGGCCTTTCTTTGAAAAGGGAATATAAAGTTGGAAAAGTCTGTCAGTATCTGCATCAATAGTATTTGTTGGCTTTCAAAAAGTCAAAGGCAACCCTGAAAAAATGAATGCCTCTTGTCCATACAGTCCCAGATCCTGAGGCAGGTTCCCACTTTGGTTTTAGACCTGTGCACAACACTTTTAACTAAATAGAAACAGTTTTCATTACACGAAATGTAGAAAAGCACCAGGTTATAAAGTCCAGAATGTCTATTTACCAATGGGTTTCATTCATACTTATTCCAGTGATATAAAGACCTCATATGGTTGTGACTTTATTTTTTTTTTTTTAATAAGAAAAGCATCTAGTCAGAAATATTTGACCAGGTTCCATATGAATGGTAGAAAATCCTGAATGGCTTTCTCTCAGCACTCAACCCTCTGGGGAGACCTCCAATGACATTGCCATCACAAAGAAGTGAACATGAAAAACTTCTGCGTTTCTACCTTGGCAGCATTCTGTAGCCTCTGAGCACGGCTCCATTGCACAGAAAGCTGCGCTTCCCCTGTCACGCCTTTGCAGCCTGCAGCCAGAAGCAGCACTGCCCACGCAACCCTCGGTGTCCCCCAGCTAGCCAGGACTGCCAAAAATCACCGCTCCTACCTGGTAATAAGGGCTCTGCCAGGTATGGCACGCAAACAAACAAAAAGAAGCAGAGCAAATACGAGATTTGGCCTAGACTGACAGCCAGCACATTCCCCACCGTGTACGATGCAGAGAAACAGCATAAAAAAAACTTTCCAGGGTTGATAACTTCTTCCTAGTGGTGATCATTGAGTGCCACAGCAGCGGAGAAACACCTGTAACGAGACCTGCTGTGTGCTTCATTAGTAACAAACGTAAGAATATACGTACAAAACTGAACTGAAATACTGTAATTACAAGAAATACAGTTACTGGTTAAAGCAGAAACAGGTGGGGAGATCATCCCTTTGAACAACTGAGCGCACGCAGGATGCACTGCTAAACATTAAGCATTTTAAAGTAGTACTACCCAGTTCTAATAGTAAGATGACAAAAAACTTGGAGGACAAATGAAGACTTCATTAACTGCTATTACAGTTTTCTGCTTCTCTGCATATGAGCAGACATCTTCATTTTCACTCTCTCATCTTTTTGTGTTTTAAGTTTCAGTGTCAGCCAATTAAAAAAAAAAAGATAAAAACTAGTAACTTCTGATCAATCTATCTTTTTTGAACATGGACATTTATTTGTTTGAAACCGATTTATTTGAGATCAGGTTCTGTGATGGAAAACACTAAAACTGCATCTGTAAGGGTCCTGTTTTCAATGCAGTTGTGTGACTGAGGCCATGTCAGGATTCAAATGAATTAAATTATTTCAGTTTAACAAATCCCTGCCCTGAGAACCTACACATAAATATCGCGTGACCGGTTACCCACTGCATCTCTCAGTGACTTAGAATTAACTCTCATGATTTCTCAAACATGCTGTTTAAAAAGATTTCTAGAAAGGGCTATTAAGTGGTCTTGAGCCAGCATAATATACAAGTACTTTGCACAGTGAAAAAGACTTTCCTGTCGTCATTCCCCAAGGCAAACTTATTTCCTCTTTCCTTCCTGCTTTTCACAAGGGAACTGGTCTTTTTAAGACATGTAAAAAAAAAATGGACCTGGAAAAAGGGTGTTACTTTTAGAGAGATATTGGCAAGTTCTTAACATGTACACTAATGACTTTTCATTATTACTAGATCACTGGTGTCATCTTTTTGTTCTGTACGTAGGTACAGGCATGAGCACAAGAAAAAGCTAATAAAACCCTGCCAACCCCTATCTTTTTGGTCTGGAATTTATCATGGACTCCAGGACTGGAGGCACAGGAGGGATATATGCTGTGAAGGTAAACAAAGCTGTCTGAGCGATTTCTTTTTCAGGCAGTAGCAACATTTAACCTGGCGTTTTAAAAGATGATTCTCACAAATACGGTTAAGTCATGTATTCAATTCTGCTCAACTACTGGTGTGAAATTTTAATCAAAAAACTAGAGAGCTCATTCAAAAAAGAAATTAGTGAAAAAACTTTGGTCGTCTCTCATCAGTGAAAACTGATTTAGTTATGCAAATTACTGCTATGAATATTAAACCACTGATGAAAGGTTTTTAATGAAGGGATCTTTTGTTTTGGAAATGCAAGGGTATATGCTTTAATTTCTTGCTAATTTACTGTTCTTTGATAATGTTCGCATTTTCCCCAAAGTGACTTCACTGATGGGTTTAATACTGTGAATAGAACTACAGGCCAACAATACTGGTTTTGACAAGCCTTCCCCTGTGTAACTATAGATCATGATTTGCAGCCCCTTATGCACAATTCTATTAGGGTGAATTTTGTCTACAGGGCTTTCCATGAAATGAATTCTCATTTTAATGTTAGCCTCCTGCAGTTTTTAATTTTTAATCTGTAATATGAAATTGCAAATTTTACAAACATCATTTGAAAAAGCCACTAGGACAGAACCGAATGCCAAAGTTTACATATTGCCTAATTAGACTGTTATGAGAAGCAGCTTATCAATGTCAAGCCAAAGATCATCAAAAAATCCAATTACTAATTTGAAAAACACATATATTTATAGGTTCATTTTGTTTAATTTGCATCCGATTAGCTTAATAATTGTTTAAAAATTGTATTAAGGTTAATAATTTTGGTTCAGTTAGCAACACACCTGGGCTGCCAAAGTGGTTTAGCAAATTAGTCGGCTACCCCACCTAAAATAAAACTCAGTTGTAATATTTTCCATCATAAAGCACAGAGAACTCATTACTCAAATGACAAGGCAATTTTAAATATGAAAAGGTATTAAATCCACTTACTAGCTGTCTCTCTTTACAGCTGTATTACTGGTCAAATGCTAAGGAGGAAGGGGCACGGTCTGTGTGGGCTCTCCCAAACCTTTCGGGGGGATGCCCCTCATTTTACAATGCGGTATGTCATGTCTCTTACAGAGACAGCCAAGGTCTGCTCTGATAACCTAACAGCGCAGGAGGATTAAAAGTCGGCATTAAAAGGGGAACAACAGTGTGCAACGCAAAGGGTTTTTTTTCTTTACAGTCACTTTAAGTGAGACTACAAAAACCTGCATTTATAATTATAGCAATGAATAGATCTGTGAAATAGGTTTTACAGGTGGACCTGATGATCTTAAAGGTCTTTTCCAACTTTAATGATTCTATGAAATAGGTGCCCCGTCCAACATTACTTATCTATTTTAACCCACGCGAAATGTTCATCATTCTCCTGGTCCTCCCTGATGTTGTGCTGGTGAGGTCAGTGGTGTCCTGAGAAAACACAGCAGCTTGCCAAGAAGGAACTGCTGAGTCTATGAACAATCCCGATCCCACGGACCATCACAGTACACCTACAGACAAAAACAAGCTGGGAAAGATGGAGTGGGACAGTGGTGTCCGTGTTCCGTTGGATGACGTGAACGGGCCTCTTCTCACCGCGGCAGATGAGCAGCCTTTGCCCTGAAACTCAAAAGTCAAACTCAGTCTGTGGCTTCCTTTATTAAAATGGGAGCGTGGTTGAGAAGGGCCATCGTTTGCCTGGGGATGCTAGTCTTTCCCTTTAGTTAATGGAAAGAAGTAGGCTTCTCTAGAGGGTGAATGAGAGCAGAAACCCAAGCTTAAGTGCCCTGGAGGAACTGCCATGTCTCTGCTGACTGCACAGGGATCTAGGGAAGCAAGTCTCTGGATGATCAAATTAGTCTTTCTGCCTGCCTCATTCCCTAATTGGCATTGGGTATACCAACTAATGAACAATGCATAGTATAACAAAGGAAGCACACACTGGAAAAGGAGAAAAATTAGCTGGTGCTAATTGGTGGTCTTGACTTTGCTGATAGTAGTCACACACGTTGTAAGAGGAGGGTTACAAAGTAATGCACATACTTTAAAAGACACCACAGCATACGTACACACACACACACACACATATATATATTACTATTTAATTCCATCTTGGTAAATTGAAAGACTTGAATGTCAACAGATAGAAGTTGATGGTTTTTCAGCTGGTCCAGCTACCAGATTAGGCAGATGGAAGTCTCGGTTTTAGTTGTAAACTTAGTTGCAGGCTTTGACTGAAAACATGCTCTCAGTGGGTTCAATTAAAATCACTTTGGCCCTTGTCTTATGTATGATTTCTGACAAAATGATCTGGCTGACCCTCCTAGAGGGTTTTCTCATTTTCCATTATTTAAAAATAGGTCATTCAGAGCTTTATGAACACGTGCAAAATATTAATTACAAAGTTCATGCAACACAGTTTTGGTTAGCTTGTGGTCAAAGAAAAGCAAGGATTTATGACAGCGTGCTTTTAGAAAAATTTTAGTTGATTTTAGAAAATACGACCTTCTTAAGGGCAATGAAACCTGAGTCTTTTCCTGGTATTCATAAACATTTTAAAATACTTCTAGAGTTGCAAAACTAAGTATATTTAAGATGTAGCTGCAACGCCCTCCAAAACTAGCAGAAGAGGAGATCACGAGCTCGTTTCTGTGCCATACAGTAGTTATTTAGGTTTCCTTATATGCTTCCGTACTTACAGAGCAGCCTGGAAAAGGCTCTTAATTGCACAACATCTCAATTTTCATTCCACCTATGTCTTTTCCTAGAAAATGTGATCCCCTCACTGAAGGAAATACTACTAATAATATGAAATACAAGGCTAGATATTAAAATTAAATTGTTTTATTAGAAATACACTTATATTTAGAAATACTTTTCAGACAGCTGCAAATCTGTGCAGCCCTTTTATCTCCTACCATCAATGGCAAAACCCAGTTTATTACTGGAAATCATGTACAAATTTTTTATTTAATGAAGAAGTTTCTTTATTGCACCTTTATTAAGAAGTTCCTCTTGCAGTGCAAAAAAAAAAAAAAAAAAGCGTGTGTACACTAAAATAACAATCCAACAAAATACCGTGTCTGTTCAAGCATTCAAACTTGATTCCACTTCTTTTTCAAACTATTGCAGTTCAGTGAGCCCAGACACCTCCTAATGCTTAGACATTTGTGTTGAAGGATTTGTATCTGCAGCATGTTTTAAACTGCTGTTCTGAAGTCAAAATAGGGGTTTTTATTTCTAAATGAACACTTATGAGACTTCTTTCACACAGGTTTTGCTTTAAATATCCATACATCTTAAGGAGGTAAAACAAGCCATGAGGTATATTTTTTTGCCAAGATTTTAATTTTGATTACTTGATCTTAGCATCATACTATAAATTTTAAAATGTAGCAATTTTATTCATGTGATTCTAAGAGAAGCATTAAAAGTAGTGTTAAAAATGCTGGTTTGTTGCCAGTGCTTCTTTCTTAATATACAAAGACACAGGAATATTTGTCTCAAAGTACTTAAGTTTCTTCTGGCTTTGGCTAAAATATTTCCATATAATCTAGAGTGATCTGGACAATGTGATCCTGCATTATGATGCTCAAAATCAGATGTCACTGGATACTGAAGTACGTTTTTTCCCTCCCTGTGTTTATTTGGGACGCTTACACTTAATTCTAAACTCTGACTATAGTTCTCCGAGTTCATAAGGCATCTAGCAGGAAATATAATTTTCAATTTACTTTCTATGCTCCTAAATAGTACAATTTATTTTTTTCTAAGTGTAAAATATGCGGGGTGTGACTCTTGAAACAATACAGGCCTGCCTTTAAGTATCACATAACATAGACCAGTTTTGACATGAGGCTCTGCCCACCTTTTCCCAAGTGGCCAGCAGAGAGGACACCACGTACAAGAGTGACAACCAGCCCAGCCCAGCAAGTGCACGGCTTTCCACAGCTCCCTCACAGTTTTTACTGGGTTCTTTCCCCAGTTGGTAAAACGCGTGATGGTGCAAACGGTGTTCCAGCTCTAATAAGGTTGCCCTAACCTGTATGCTTACGCATGAAAAACACGTAAAGAATTGTGTTTTGTAATAACTTACGGTTGCATTTGCAACAGGTTGAAAATTCTGCTATTAGAAATAGTTATATATTGAAACGGTTTGTATCCACATCTTGTTAAAACTGATAGTTTGTGGTGAAAGATTGCAGAGGGGGTTTTATTCATTACCACTTCTGCCTTCTACACTGTAGAAGCTATGGCTACCAAACATTAGTTTTGGACTACAAGGCTGAACTTTAACTATGCACTACCCTGCATTCTAATGGAACATAACAAGGCCTTCTTGAAAAAAAAACCCACCTGTACTACATTAATACGGAGAACTTGCTTAAACTCATTTGAAAAAAGGTAAATTTATAATACTAAAGATCAGATCCCTACTTTTTCTTGGGTTTTCCAGTACACTGATGTTTTCCAATTTTTGGTATTAATACCTACTGCTGTTTATCATACAGACAACTTAGCGAGGAAAAGTAATGCTGATGGTGCTAGTCACAGATAGACAGGTACTAATACACCTGCTAGGCATAGGTACTCGTGTGAACCATAAAACAGTACTAGTAACATCTGTCTTGAGTAACATAAAAAGCTAGCAGATGACCCAATACACCTGATAGTAAAAATTCTAGTTGGATTTTCGTTACCTTTTTTAGTACTATGAAAGGAAAGGTTACTTCATGAGATGTTCCTCAAGTTTCTTGCCCCCACAAACGTAAGCCTTTGAAGTGCATGTATCTCTAGTTACAAGCCTGAGAATATTCACTAATTATGACTTTTGGAGTTGCATGTAACCTCACATGCAATTTTTAAAAGGGTGCAAGTCCCACCTGTCTCTGGTGTTGGTTTTTTTTTTTTGTGACCCCCTCTGAGTACCAGCCATAAATTATATTTTAAAGAAACAGGAAAGGAAGATGAAGTGGGAATCTATGGAGACAACATCCTCAAAGATCATCAATTACCTGATATCTTTTAATCTTTGAGAATTGCCTCCATCAGATCTCAGCCTTTGGGAAATTATCAAACCTGATAATGTTTACAACTCGGCTTCAAGGTTAACAACTACAATCATACTGTTCTCTCAAAATAGCATTGCACCTTAGTGTCAAGTCAGGAGAGGAATGCCATGGAAAGATACAAATTAAAAGGTGGAAAATTCAAACCAATACAAGTTTTCTTTCCACACCTCATGAAATTAAACAGCTGATCTTGCTGTCAAAAAACTCTTTCAAGCCAAGAACTTACAGTACTCTGAAAGGATATTGGATATGAAAGAGTGTCAAGAACAGACAGAACTGTGGCATTGATAACTTTGCAGGTTTGAAATATTAAAATCCAGTTTCGTTGTCAGGAATTTTTTTGAGGTTTTTAAACCCTCCAAGACAACCAAGTTGCTTTTTCAACCTTGTTTATATAATGGAAGTAGAAAGCCCATATATTTTTAACAAGCGTGAAGATTAAAGTATATACAGGATTCCACAGTGAATTGACGTAGACCAGTGACAATCAATAGTACAGACGCTAAAATGCCATCAAAAGGATGTTCATACTAACACTCCTAGCGAAATAATGTCTCCTGCTTAAATAATAAATACCCTGGAGGTATTTCCAAGATGTGTAGGTGTGGCACTTAGGGACATGATTTAGTGGTGGACTTAGCAGTGTTAAGTTTATGGTTGGACTCCGTGATCTTAAAGGTCTTTTCCAACCTAAATAATTCTATGTTTCTAAATACCATCAAAGGTCACCTTTCTTTATTGAAAACAAGGTTTAAAATACATATTTCTGCTGGTTCAAGATCACTTAACCAATTGGAATACTGAGTTGACTAAAAGCCCCGCCTTAGAAGGTTTTGTGACCAGATTTCATAAGGTGTGACCACGCTCCTAAACACAAAAGACAAGAAATATTCTGTCTGTATATTCACTATCTTACTATATCCATGTAACATTTTATTTAAAATTAATACAAAATAACAGCTTTTAAATATTATCCCATTCCTGAAAAAAAATGTTGATCTAATATTAATATAATTGCTGGTATTTCTGGTATATTATTGTATCTTTTAGACATAAAAAAAACATTTGGTTTAGTCTTTCATAAAGTAATATTCAAATATATTAAACTAGAAAAAAAAAGGAAAAAAAAAAGAAAAAAAAAAGAAATCCTGTGTACTGTTTGGCACCACTTAGTTTCTTACGCTGTTCTTGTTTTCCCCTCTCTTTGGTCTAAAGAAAACACACTGATGATGAAAAGGCTAGCAGTTATGGTTTTGGGGTTCTTTGTTACCTGACCATGGATGTTCACCATGATTATTTGCTATCTATTCTCTAGTCTTTTCTGATGTATAATAATCTTTTAAATAGACTTGTAGATACAAAAATCTAGATATAAATACATAGAAACATGTAAACGCAAACATAGCCATGGCTAACTAAACACATTTTTATGCATCCCTGAAACCCAAAGTCATTATAAAAAAAATATGAAAACTAATATTTTTTTACCATTCTCAAACACAAGCTTTCTAGGACCAAGGCATTAAAAGCAGGGAGGCATACACAGAACATGAATTATATTGTTTCAAAATACACAATCAGAACATCCTAGTTAGGTGGATAAGCAATCCACATTCCACTATCCAGGACAGCAACACTTTACTGCAGACAAATACATTACGGCAACACCTGAGACTTTGTTCCCTCCTGATCTTAAGAACCGCAAAAAATCTTCTGATACTAGAGGTCAGCTGTTTATCCATGTTTAATTTTCAAATTATGCCCCTTAATAATTATACAAATGTTTCTTTAAATGAAATACAAACTGTGTTCTTCCAACAGTACACTAAAAATTTAGTTGCATCTTTGCTGTAATCCCTTATAGCTCATATTTTGGGATAGAAAATGACACCATAAACTCACATCCCAAAGGTAAATAAATTGAAGTAGTTGATAGAGTCATAAATATCTCCCCCCCCAATATTCTATAATTTATATCAAGTATGAACATTACAACGTCTTTGAACTTTTTAAAAATAGTTTAACTTTTACTTTATTTCAATTTTGTGTCCCAAACTTCTGCACAGGGACCCTTGTTTTTCCCTGGAATATCTACTTCTCATAAGACTTAGAATCACAGCTCACTTTTTAGAAGACATTTTGGCATAGTAAAGCAATCACAGTTTGCATTCTTTAAGGACTCCACCACGTATTTGGGTTCATTTTCTGATTCCCAGTTTCATAGAAAAGAAAAAGTCACAAGTGCTTTACCTGATTTCTGTGTCTGCCCAGCTGATTTAATGGTGTCTCAGGATGATCAAAAGCAGATCTTTCAGAAAATGCAAAAGCCCTACCATAAACAAATTTAAAAGAGTGAAACAGTAATTTTGGGAATACTTTTGTCAGCTGTTTTGCAGCTCTACAGGTGTTTTTTTTTTAAACAATGCATTCAGTTTCCTGAATAAGCAAGAATATCTGGCTGCTAGTAGCATTTATAACCTACAGAGTATATATTTTGGAAATATCAAAGGTTTCCTGAAAGGAAGTGAGTATAGTTGTAAATTCAAGAGACAACAAATGACATATGGCATGGGACAATAACCACACAATCATATTTGACTGTAAAGTGTTTGAGGAAAAACTAACTTAAGACACATATCTGTACTCAAGAACAAATTGCAAGATAATTTTTGTGTGCTTTCTTACAGAAAATAATTCTAACTTTTGTATTGTCCCTTGTTATGAACTGAGGCTTATGAGATGAGGGCATTTTCTTTCTGTCCACCTGAATTACTACGATGCTACAGCTAATATTTGTCATTACAAGGTGGTTCTTCAAAACTAACACTTTCTTTGTTTTTATTTATTTTTTTTTACTAGCTCTCAAACCGTCCTGCAAACATTTGTAAAGCAATGCTGTGTTATCTCTTAGTATCCTTGCATGTTATACTGGAGTGCTAGCAGCCAGGAGATGAGTATAGTAGTCTTGGTCCATGGATTACCATTCAGTTAGGAACAGAATACCAGTTCTTCTTTACTGATGCTTAACCCCCGATAAATATTACAGTAAAAGTAGTAAATGAGTTCACTGTCACACAGATTTTAAATGTTTATCAGGTATTAATTACACAGTGGGTTTAGAAACAGATAAACTGAAGTAACAGAAAACAATAGTTACTATTACTTGCACTGTAACTCAGCTCTGAAATGTGAACTTAAATTCAGCTGCAATTCATTCAGCTAGAAACCAGCTAAAATATTTAACTAGCTCATACCTTAGAATCTAATCCACAGATAAAATCTATGTAAATTTGTATTTAATTTTGAGTATTGCTTTCATTGAAGGAGATCTTGACATGGGAATGTAAAACCTTATTTAACTATTTTCTCCCTAAGGTCACATACACATAAACTCCAAGCAATTCTCCAAGGATTTAGAAGATTCATAAACTCAACCCACAATGTAGGTAGCAGGTACTGACACAAACCTCTGGGAGAAGTGCAATGTCTCTATCTGACTTGAGAAATTCTGCTGGTCGCTGCATGCTTCCAGGCAGAATTTGGTCAGAAAGCAACCTTTCCTCCTGCTAAGAACTGGCCTATTACTTAACTAAATATAAATAATTAAAGTTCTATGAAGAAAATGTTATCTATATATCAGCAAGTAAGAAACTGAACTTCTTTCTACACTGAAAAAAATATTTATATTAAATACATAACTTTGATAATCGTACCTTGCATAGAAAGGCTTTAAGGGAGCTGAGGCTGACAGTAGGCTTGGGATGGATGGATGGATCATACTGCAGCAGTCACACATCCTCCATTCAAAAAGGCCGTTCGAACCATCTGTAGAACCAATGAAGTGCACTGCACATAAGGATGAAATCCAACATATTTAAATACCAGTCACGCCACAATAGCTCACTATTTCCATTAAAAAGAACATTAATAAGATAGATACCGAGTATGTAGGAAAGTGACAATGGTTGCTTTGATCATTTAGAATTCTGGCAGCGGACACTGAAGAATGACGGAAGGTAATCACCAATCTTAAACTCCCTTTTTCTTAATCACTCAACTTCAAAAATACACATCTTTGCAGTGAAGTAGCTTCAACTTACACTGACAGCAGTCTTCAGAGAAACAAAAGAAATGGCCAGAAGTGGCCAGAAAAGTGACTGCCTTTGAAAGCTTGTTGCTAAGCACATACATTCACTGCTTCCTGACTTTGTTTCATGTCCCATTCTTTTCTTTATTTCATTATAAGAAAATCAAAAAGATCGATGATGCAGAAAAATTAGCAATGAACTACTTCTACCATGTTTCTTTTTTTTAACTACCAACAATGAAGTGTCACTATAGAATACAGAGAGATAAGGTAATTTGAAGATTTTCTAGAGGAAAGAGAACACTTGGTTCTTCAGCTAACCCCTCAGTTAAAAGCTTTGCCTCAGTTCTTCCTGGGAAGTTCGTCACCAAAACTTTGGAGCTGTGTTTGAGGTAGACTTGCAATTTCAAATTATTCAAGTGGAAATGTAGTTGCCAATATAATACAATTTCATAGAACTTGAATCAACATGAATTTCTACAAAAAAAGCACTACATAAATCTGCTTTGGAAGTGTTCTGAATAGCAAGCAAAGCAGTAGTCTGTACGTGTATATGCTCTCACAATCACACATAGATTTGTGCAATAGAACACATCAGCCAGTTATTTTATTCTCTGATTAGTTTTCCTGGTTTGCTGAGAACATTTCCACAACTGATGTAACAACATCACTTACTAAGAGGCTTATACAGATTAGTATTTTTTACTTTAGGGATTTCCCATCCTATCTTATTCATGTCTTCATGAAACAGATCTGGAGCTCCACAGATCTTCACAAGGATACATGTGTTCCTAGCACTACAAACAAGTAAGAAGTTAGTCTTACACCATGATCTAACTTTTGAGATCTCTCCTCTTTTCTGAAAAGTAGTGGGGGTTCACTCCTTAAGGAGAGACTGTGCCGTCCACCTTAGATAAGATTGCGATTAGTATTCCTTATTAGTCTTTAGACCAAATCCCTGTAACAGTGAGGTAGCCTGCGAAAGTAGGAATAAGAAAATAAAACAATTCCTGAAAGACAGTTTTGGCTACAAGGGGAGAAACATCAGCCATTGAGGAGAATTCAATTTGATCTGGCTCCTTTTAGATTTCAGACTAGGACCAAACACAAAAAAACCCATATCAAACAGTTACCGAATGAAAGAAAATAAAAAATACCCAACCAAAAAAACCCCTCATTAGTATCAGAAAAATATACCTTACTGTGTACCTGTATTTTCCAACCATGCTATGTAGTTTGTGTATGCGCTTAAGCGGAGGAGATCTTTTTCATTTTAGGTGAGATGGTAGGACTTTGCTTTCCTCTGAGATTCTACAGCTAAAATTTTAGGGATGCCATGACTGGGGAACAGAGTTTAAAAAAACAAACAAACAAACAGAAACTAAAACATATTCAATTTCTTCCATTGTTTATATTGTTCAGGTAATTATTTTTTTTTTTACTTTCCGCTGTATTAAATAAATGTATAGATACGATTTACTCCAAATCACTTCTCTGTCCCTTCTGAGAATGAAGTGTATAGACTGCTGATCTTCAAATCCTATTTAAAAACCAAAATATTTTTCAGTTTACTAGTCAAATCAGACCCACAAAACACTTGTTTAAAATCTTTAAAGCTTTTACTGTAACATGTAGAATCACTGGTTTTGTGACATGAGACAGTAACAGATATTGTCTTAAATCTGTTCTGAAACAGAGAAGCCTCAAAAGAGTATGGCTCTTTCTATTACTATTAATTAGGACTAGGTTAGTTATTAGAGTAGCAGGAGAAAACCAGCTATCACCTTCGGAGGGAATTTCTTGGACTGCCTAAATAGGCCATTAGGACCCATTTTGTTAAGAGAGACATTGCCTTCTCTACTGTCTTGGCAGACACAGCCAGCTGTTAAATTATAGACTATTTTTTAGTGATTACTTATGTATTTAATGTCCATTTACTTAGACTGGGTATCACTGCTCAACAGAAAACAAACATAGAGCAGTTACTTTCTTGCAGATTGGAGTTCAAACTAATAAACCCAATTAGCTGCACACATAGCATGCTTGAACACCACATCACTGCGCTGATAAGCACGTGCACAGTGACAGGCTGGATTCTAGCACGGTTTGCTAGCCCTAAACTCATCAGCAGACATGTGCTGACTGCAACTGAACTGATCAGATAAGTATCGTTGGACTTAAAACTGCTGATTGGAAGCCTGCAGACTGGAGAAGGAATGCAGAGCGCCAGCTCGGCTCTGAGCAACACCTACAACGCACCAGATGTGGTCCTCCAAATGGATCTGCAAAAGCCAGCTATGACTAAGCAGGCCTCAATGTACAAACTATTCCATTACCTAAAATATCCCCAACTTCTGTTACCCCGGTAATGGGGAGCTGATTACAAGTTGCCTCTGAAGGGAAACATTGCATCTAGTAGCTGTAGCTAATCAAGAGCATTATAGCCATTCCTCATCAACCTCTCTGAAAAGCTGAGTACCAATGCAGGCTTAAATCAAAATGCAGTTGAGTCTGAACATATTCTGACATTGCTGTAAAGTATCTACTGCAACAGCAAGTTTCTGGCCTTTATCTCCCTGCGCATTGGATGTATCTCCATATGCAGGTATGACTTATTTCTGCAAAACCTATCAGGCTACTCTGTGAATACACTGGTCTGCTCATCTCACCGACATCTATCCGCTATGCACAATTCTTCACAAAAAGGCCAACACGCCCTTATATCTTACTTGCAGCCGAGTTCAAGAACAGGCAAAAGTAAATTGCAAAGCACTCAGGTACTCTCTGTGCTTTAACCCACTGTACTAGAGCTGCTCAGGCATCACTCTCTAAGCACAGCTAGTTTTTACACTGAATGTGCAATAGCTACCTTGATATTCAGAGTTTACGTGAAACAAAAAATGATGCAACTACTTCTTGACCATAGTAGAAACTTCCCCAGTACTCTTCCTCCACCAGCATACTTCTATGTACCTGCACAAGGCTTAGTTCTCCTGTGGTAGGGAGGAAACTCTGCTGCTGAATGCTTACTATCTAAATTAGAGATGATGGTGTGACCCATTAAATTTAGGAAACAGTTGTATGTTAGGCAACTAAAAATGGGGTGTTTTCTCACAGAGCAATAGCTTTCAGCGCTGTTTTCTGTTGTTCTGGAAAAACAGCCCTGGCCTCTACCTTAAGACTTTATCATTAGGCCAGAAATGAATGCCTTGAGTAACTACAGAATGATATTAAAAGACTGACAAGATAAGGGAGGTACGGCACTTAGACACTTGCTTCTCTTACATAACCATGGGAACAGAGAAGAAAATTTAGACGTGGGCTCAAAAACCAGCAAGCCTGTAGAGCTCACCTGGAAGAAGGGTATTTACATCAAAAGCCTGAAGAAGTTAAAGCATTACTGCGTTTCCTTTTTATATCCACATTTCATAGCGAAGGCTACCAAGCCAAAATAAGGAAGCTTGCTGTATATATGCAACCAGGATATGCAGCAGGAAAACCTCCTTATGGCTTGGTGATACGTAAATGTGAAAGCTGAGCAGCAGTTGAGCAGAAACACCAAGTTCTGAGAAGAAACCTTTGTTCAGATGCATCAGTGAACAGGATACAACAAATGCATAAATGATTTATTGAGGAGATGAATGCCAACGAAAATGAGAATACTCCAGATAGAAATATCCTCTTGAACAGATGGACAGATTAATACAATGGCAAATACATAAGCATCACACAGAATCCATTTACCTTCAGCATTTCAATTTCTCTGCATGTTGCCATTTATTACTGCACATCACTAATTCTTCCCTTTGTTCTCTGCTGAGATGTAGCCATCTTCTGCAAAAATTTCAGCTAGTAGACAACAGTGACCCTCTTTTCGATTAGAATCTCAGATGCTAGGAAAAACTGGGTAAGAAAGGATAGGAACATCAATGCTAACAATAAAAATCTTCCTTTTAGCACAGCTTTCAAGCAATAGCACAGCTCAGAGATTTAAACCTACCGCAGTGTCTGCAACACTTACGCGTTGCAGGCTTTTTTTAATATCCTAATGTGCACCATAGTGGTGGCAAAGCGATCCCCTGTACGGTAACTTCAAGGAGTTACAAATGCAGAGTTACTTTGTCCCGTTTCCCTTCTGTCAGTCAATGGTTAGTCTGGGCTTCTCTGAAAACAACAGGGGATACTTCTAGCAAGCAGCCAGTAGAGGCCGATAAAGAAATAGCTTCGTGAAGGGGAGTGTTTTGGAGTGTTTAGCGGTTAGACAGACTTAGAGCCATGAACCAAGCATGAGGAGAAAAAGACCCCACTTTTGTAGGGCAAGAGGAAACTGGAGAAGTTGCTTAGCATGCTGAGACTTATGAGTAGAGATCCAATAAAACAGGTATGGTTCTGAAAAACTCTTAACACCAGACCTACTACTTCAGTTGTTGCTGTGATAAAACGTGTGAGGCTTAATGACTGGAAAGTTGGGACGATCGCAAATCCTGTGCCATAGAGCAATTAAACATTTTGGGTATACATGTTCCTTGCATTTGGAAGGCTGAAATAAAACCAAGACTCCTCAATCCTAAAGCAATAACCATCACCAAGTGCTGCCTCTAATCACAAAAACGGCTTGTGGAGTTACTACTATTTCAAGAGGATCAGACCATCCTGGTGCTGCTCAGTGGAAAGCATGTAACTATGGTAGAGCAAACAATGCAGGAAGCAATAGACCTAATTTGAAAATGACTGGATCTACAGTATCTTACACTTAAAACCTACACACTAGAATTGAAGTACAGAAAAAAAATAAGTGCATAACAGGATTAAATGTCCAAAGCATTAAAAAAAATATGGATATGGACATGGCACATTCCACATATTAAAAAACCCAACCCCACCTAAATTAAAAAATAAATCTTAATATCATATTAGATCTGAGCACTGAACATCTGGACAGCATCCAATGCATTCCTTGCTTAATCAGTTTTGAATTCTGAAGAAAAAGAACAGACTTTAGAAGCATGAACTCACCTGAAGAAAGGGCCTTTCACGATCATTCCCTAAAATTGGTGACAAGAACATCTGAACATAGCATTCAACTGCCCTTCTGTAGAAACATGTAGCCCCCTCAGACTACGTAAAAATGTAGACTTTTAAATCTGGCCTTAAGAGTGCACAGAAGTTAGATGCCAGAGATTAATCTTCTCCCTTTCTGCATTTAATACAGTAACAGGAAGCCACCAGTCTTACAGACAGATGCACACTGCTATTATCCATGCACTGATCTCAAAACGGTCTCCAAACCACACTAGCTACTCCACGTTAATTGCAACTCTGTGAAAGGGGCAACATCACAACTTCACTCACTACTCCTGTCTCTCTTATTGACACTTACACACGAAGTGCTGCACAGTCCGGCCATATTTATAAGGGAAGCGCCTGTGCTGCGCAAGAGCCATGAAACACTTTCAAAAGTGTGCCACATGGCTAGAAAGAATGAATCTCTGAAATACACTGTAGTAATTACACATTCTTAACTGTTCTTAAGAACACAAAACACACAAGTCCCAGACAGTTTACAAATTTAATGACTTACAAATCTGCACTTTTCAGTACAATGAACTTATTTTTTTTAAAAAATAATAATCTAAATGTCAATATAATAGTTCTGCTAATATATCTATACTTCAAGATAATATTTACAGAACTGTAATGAAAAATAAGGCTTACGCACCAGAAAATTTAAGCAGAAAATAGCTTGACTAAACTGACAGTAAATTAATATGGCTTCCTGACTGCTGTACTGATTAAAAGAGAAAGGGGGATAAATAGATTTGTTTGCAGTTTTGCACAAGCACCCCACAGTTTAGGAACTGCTACACATAAGACAGATCTATTAAAACAGATACCTATGCTGTATCTGTAAACATGTTACGAAATATACTTTTATAATACTATAATTCTTTATTTTACAAAATCTGAGCTTAAAATCTGAATGCAAATCAGTTCACATCAAAAAACCCTGGAATTTCAATTACTGAATTGATTTAAAAATTTAAAAACAGTCTGTGACTGTTAAGACTATTTTCTTGTTCTTGCACTTGATCTTGTCTTCCTGTCCGTGCCTCCAGCAGCCTGAGTCACCCTTACATCTTCTTTAGTTTTGTTCCTTTTTCCTGTTTGTAGCGATCTATCTTCATCATTCTCTATTTGTACACAAAAAAAAATTAACTGTAAATTTGTGTCACAAATCAAACATTTTAAACCAAATTCAATCTTCAGTTACATTTTTAAAGGAAATGTCCTTAACGACTACATTCCAAAACTTATTTCTATGAATTCAACAAACAAGATACAAACCCCATACTTCTGCACATCCAATATCCTTTAAGATAGATCCCTAAGGACTTACAGCTATTTCTGAAAGTAGGTTAACATTAATGAGAGCAGAAAAACCAATTAGCTACCATTTTAGCTAAAATTCCTTCTACTGATATGTAAAACTAAAACATATGCAACACCAAAGAAAAATCCTGCAAAAATTAATATGTAGTAACTGTTTTATCGTCTAGATAAAGCTGGAAAGTCAGGCTTTTACCTGTAAAGAAATGACTAGACACCTATGTAAGCATCTAGATAGCACAGAAAAGTTAAGCTGCTCCAAGAGATAAGCATCAACCCAACCATCAGACATATAAACAGACTCTAAGATCCAGGGAAAGACAACCTGCCTGGAAGAGAAACTATCCAGGCAGGTAGTAAAGCATCAGAAGAGATCAATCATTTGCAAGTAAATATAACTGTATCAGGAAGCAGGAACTAGCAAGTGTGCAAAGGGAAACAAGACAACTTAATAAACCAAGATAGATATATGGCAAAGAGACATGCATCTTGTATGAGGATAAGCACAAGCTATAGAAAAGAGAAAGAGCCAAAGAGAAATTAAACGAAAGGCATGTGTCAAATCATAATAAGGTTTTTAACACAATCTGGCAGGAAATCCCTCAATATGTAGCTCTAAAGAATCATTGTTATTTCCATTCGCATACATTTATTTGATAATACTTTCTAAGTGCATAATGGTAGTTTTTAAGTTACATCATATCAAGCTGAAAATTCCAGGGAATATTCTAGATGTCTGCAGCAAGAGTTCTATTGGCTTGGGGAAAGCAAAATAAAGGAAGAAGTGGGGGACGCATGCAACTTTTGCTGTCTTTTTTAGCTCAAATACAGCTTCAGGGTCTTCTAACATCAACTTCAAA